>NC_141158.1:56908636-57213863 GCF_053477565.2 Lygodium microphyllum | reverse complement strand
ACTAGAAGAAGTAGTAGGCACAGTTGAAGCAAACTGCTCCTTCAACTTTCCCACCAACTCCGCTTTGACTGACTCCAGTGTCAAATCTGTGATGCCTTTGATTATGTCATCAAGAGAGGTAGGTACCGATGGAACGGATGGTTTTGGGGCAGAAGGTGTAGGCATCGGTCATGGAACAGGAGGAATAGGTGGAGTAGAAACAGTAGGCACTGGCATAGGCCAAGAAACTCGCTGAGGAGGAGAAGAAATAACAGGGATAGAAGTAGGCATAGGAGCAGATGATGGTGTAGGTGTCATGGAACCATTCTGTAGGCGAGTCTTCCATATCCTCCTCTTGGTCAAAGTTGAGACTGCATCCTGAGCATCCTGCCAATCAGTTTTAAGACCCATAGGCTTCGTGCGATCTTCAAGAAGCTCACCCAATTCTTCTTGAAGAGCAGGATCTGCAGCTTGCAAGAAAAGCTCAACTTTTTCAACATCCAATGCTCTTTGTTCAATGGCATCAAGCTGACTATACCTCTCTTCGAATTCTCGAATCAACTCCAAAGCAGCGAGACCTTTGTTTGGCATGTAGACTCACTCTCGGAATGACCGCCAAGTCGCCATACCAAAGTCCTCAAGGAAGTATTCTTCTTTTAAGGCCTTCTTAAAATCTTGCCAATGTGTATTTTGAATAAAAAGATCAGTCACTTTTGTCCTCAAAGCAGGTGTGACAAGACGAAGGAAGTACTTACTCATAAGTCCAGCAGGAACTCCAAAAAACCCCATCTTGATCTCATATGTCTTCAAATATGCTGAAACATTACGGCCGTCAAATAGCTTCTTCTTACTGTCAACTGCTTCAATAGCCTTAATCGCGCTGTTTGCATTCTCCTGCTCCGAATAGAGTTGCCTTTGCTGAGACAACTGCTGTTGATGCAATTGTTATTGCTGCTGCATATACAATTGTGTTTGCTGATTTTGGAGCTGCATATACATGGACATATTCTGCAAAATCTGTTTTAGATCCTCAGTTGAAGTACTTGACGCAACAGTCATTGATGGAGCTCAAGTAGACGCAGCTGGAGTTGTAGAAGAAGCTGAAATAGAGGCTGAAGTATCTCCCATCCTGAAATTTCTACGACGCTTTCACGTCGGGTTCACCAAAGATGTCGAAGGGTTTCGAAAGCAAAGTCGCGACCACAGAGGACTTTGAATAATTTCAGGATAGAAGGTCAATCTAGCGAGATCAGATTCAATTTGAAAGCTCAATTTTTGATAATATGTGACATACATTCAGCTACATTGCAGTATCTGAAAGTCTGAGGTCTCTGCTGCAAGTTGTAAATTTCATAGGAATGTGGAGCTTGCAAGGTAAAGCTTTGATAGAGTTTTGCAACTGGTTTCAGTGTATGCTCTAGCATATGTGCTTAAGTCAACTGTCTATAAGGATCTCCAAATGTGAGAAGGTTCTTTGAGAACAAAAGAACTGAAGATAAATACTGGTTCTTATAAGAAGGCTGGAAAAATCATGGATTGAAGCTGGTGAAAAAGTACACAAATTTACTGTTGATGATGAGTCCAAGCTTGTGCCCGATGGGATGTTTTGTACAAGATTCCAAAGATTGTCCAGGCAAGTTAAAATACAAGGTTATATGTCGGAGGTTGATGCTACAAGGCATTCAATTTCTTCCTGATGATGGCAAGAGATTTAAGCATTCCATGTGTAAATATTGGGTTTCAAAGTCTTGTCAAAGGCTTGATTTGCTTAAGGAAAGCTATCAAAAGATGCATTCAGTTGAATAAGGTAGTTGCAGATTAATGTTACTGAATCCAATCCGATGCCGACTACCAGGAAATGCGTTTATCATGCCGTTCCCAGATCTTTTGTCTCTGAGAAGATTTGCAGAACAGACAGATTGATGTCCCTTGGAACATGTGTTTCTTCGAGCAGCAAGGTCCTTGTGCAGGGCATGTTATGCCTCATACATAGGTAAATTGCATGGACAGAAGTGTCATAGCCATAAGTCCTACACCATCAGCCAGTCCCACAAGCGAAAACAATCTATCAGTTTGATTAATCGTGGCCCCAGGTTCTACAATCTGGAAAATTTCTCCTATGTTCTTCCAATAGTCATCTTTTTCACTGTCGTTTTCTCAAAGCCTTCAACGCGTGTACTGTTATTCTGAGCGTGGTAAATAATCACGTTCTTTTCTAAATCTGAAGTAACGATGTCTCCCGTTTTGTGCTCCTACGAATTCTTGAAGAAGATCCTTGCACATGATTCTGCATCGACAGCATGAAATCCGAATGCACCGAAAGCAACTGGGCCGTGCTCTCTGGACGACCCACATCCAAAATTTTCACCTGGAATGATCACATGATAGTTGGTCTTGGTTTTGCTCAATTCGTACGTGGAAGGTAGGCCAATGAGAGTTAGATTGCCCAACTTCTCATACTCATTAGACTTGGACGGAACAAGGGTCAGGTCATGAAGAAGCCATGCCAACCGGGAAGCCAAAGAAGCCGCCTTTTTTACCTAGTTGCAAGCCTTGACTCCTCCTTCCGCATTCTGATTCCCCTCCCTTCCCAGTCGATCTTTCTCCCCTGATTGAAAAAGCCCTCGTCCCGCGCAGAGTTCCATCCCTCCTCCCCATATAGCAGTAGCCTCCTAAATTCGCCTTCCGCCTAATCCAGCAGCCCCCAAGATGCTTTCTTTTCCAATCGCTTCCCCTTTTGAATTTTATTTTTCCCCCCTTTTGCTTCTGCATTTTTTCCCTTGCTTTTCTTTTCGTGAACCACTTTTTTTAGCCACACTTTCCTCTCATACACACGCGGAAAAGCAGCATCTTTTCCTCTTCACGTTGCATGTCCCTTCAACTCTAGATCTTTTGCTTTGCTTCAAGCTTGGTAAAAGTACGATCACAAAGCATCTCAGAAAGATCCCAGAGACTCACAAGAGCATCTGCACTCCCCATTGCAAAGTACCTCCCAATCGGATCAATGGCAAAACAATAAAATGTGAGGAAGAACAGTTCACCTCCTAAGGAAACTTGCGCTTGTTGATTGACTTGAACTTATGAACATCTATAATAGTCAGTTCATCATCTCTATTTCCAACAGCAATATGTGACCCATCAGGCTTGAAAGTGATATTTATATTCTCACCACTCAACTCCACTTGTTGGGAGCACTTACCAATACAAGCATCCCAAAGACGCACAGTTCTATCTCCTGAAGCTGTTGTTAGTAAATCTGCATGCTTAGGATCTCATGAGGTGAATTTGCACTGTCTTGATTTGGATCATCCTCCAAAACATCAAAGCGTCCAATATGCTTAGGCTCCTTCTTTCCAACTCCTGGATGTGGAGGCTTGGTATCATTAGGTATTTTTGATGTAGCTGAAGAAGGAGAAGGAAAAGTCCTAAACGAATACGTGTAACACGTTCACCAGCATCAGTTGTGCTTTCCACTTGACCTTGCTCAACATAGGCTGAAAGCATCTCATCATGTTCACCACTATGCCTCCAACTCCTCCCCACTATACTCATACGCATAAAATAAATGTAAACACAACAACTAAATATGTATAAAGTAACAAATCTCACGCACAACTTTTGGGTGGTTTTCACACCTCGAATGCGCAGCAATACGACAACGCGGATATAGACGCGCATTTGGGATTTATCATAATTTTTTGTTTTTAAGATAAGTTTTGATAGTGAATTCTTATCATAAGTTTTAATGTATTTATGATGATTTTTGTGTATTTAAAATTAAGATCTTATGTAAACATATGAATGACAAATATTTTGATATTGTCATGAATTAGGTTTAATCATGTCGACGTCGTCATCACCTAGTGCGGTGCAAGCTGGTGAGTCAATGAGCACATCCTCAAGTGAGGACGAAACATTGCGTCTTCATAATCGAGATGCATGGCTACGACGAAAAATTAAATGCATGTGTGATCGTTGTCGAGGGTGTATGTTTCGAGCACGTCGAATTGCAATGTCACACCTTAGCTTGTATGGAGAATGAGAACGAGAAAAATCACCAGTATTCATAGTTTTTTTTTACCACTAAGATTGCATGTCTATGTTATGGGAATTATATATCAACGTACATGAAACTCCCTTTTGTGGTTGAGCAGGATACGATGCCACATCCTTAGATGCTCCCTCCCGGGCGTCGAGAGGCTGTAAAACGTTGACGCGAGGAGGCATAGTCTTCAAGAAGAGTAGAGATTGACGAACATGATAGTAGCCGTCATGAAATGCCCCATCAAGTCATAGAGGATGAGATTTTGGACAACATGGTACACCATCTATTTTCGCAACTGGTTCAGGGAGAAGGTCACTCTACGAAGCGAGATGATCCACTATATGTAGCATCATCTACTCCATTGTATGAAGGTTGTACGTACTTCGTTCTTCGTGCGTCCCTCGAGATACTTGCAAACAATTTATGGATGGAGTAATGTCAGTTTGGATGCGTTATTGAAGTAGGTATCAATTTAGTTTGGCTTATATATGAATCATAACATTAATTGTTAATTCTATTTTAAAATCAAACAGAAATATATATTGGTGGTTTTTTAACTCACTTTTAAAAATATATGTAGATTATTATCACAAATGCTTCCAAAAGGAAACAAATTGCCAACTAAGGGAGAGCAAGCAAGACATTACTTGACATCTCTGGGAGGCCTCGATTATGTTAAGATCCATGCATGTGTCAATGATTGTGTCTTATTTCGTGGGATTCATGAGTTCGCACAAGAGTGTCCTGTTTGTGGCGAATCAAGATACAAAGTGGAGATGAAGTCAATGGATGTGCCTCGTAAGGTTTTGCGACATATTCCAATTGTTCCACGTATAAAAAATATGTTCAAGTGTAGTGAAAAGGAGTGAAGGAGGAAGAGTGGGAAAAAGATAAAAGAAAGGGAAGGAAGGAGAATAAGTGCTTTCTATTCCTTCTACCCCAAGTCAAAATCCTCCAAGGATTCCGTGGTTGCAAAACCACACTCACCCATAATCTTTTTTTGATCCAAAGAGACGGTGGAATTCCAGAAGAAAGAGGAAAAGGCTATCTCACATTCGAACTACGATGCCGCCGAAGAAAGTCCAAGGTTTAGCTGTGGGAGGGTCATCTCCCGGTATCCATGTGGATATCTCACCCCAAAACCAGGTTTTTCTTCTTGGCTTTAATTCAGTTTTAAGTCGATCATGCAAAGAAAAATTGTTAAGGATAGGTTATATTTGTTCGAGTTATTTGTAACCAAAGAGTTTAGCTTATGAATGACAATGTATACAACTTAGCTTTCTTCAAATTGCATCAAGCATTATAAATTACGAGCAAGATTAGCCATTTACTATAGTGGTATATTTTAGTTAAATCCTAAGGTGTTGAAATTATATCTTGCACCATTAGTCTTATTCCTTTCGCAACAAATTGTTGTAAATGCTTAAATTCATGAAAGGTTTCTTTCGATGCTCAAATTACTAGGAAGTTATCTTTGCTAATTGCACATCTTAGCAAGGCAAATGTTGTTATTTGGCATGAGTTCATCTGTAAGGAAAACGGAAGTTAAAATTAAGCTGTATTGACTCGAAAGTAAATTGTCACAAGGATAGCAAAACCGTGACAAGAAGATTAATGTTACCTTCGGAAACATAATTAAACCAATCTAAACATAGAAACATTCATACCCTAAGCACTTGACTACTTTCCTTACTGTAGGGACAATAAATTCGTAAAGATAAGAAACTAGGGTTTGTCCCTAAGGTTCTTAAAAGAAGAAACCCTAGGCCTGAAATACGTCAGCTTAAAGAATCTAAACAGATTATTACATCGCAGGACTTGCGCTACAAGTATGAAATCATTTAGTCTTGTGATTGATTCACAAGGAGAAAGGGTAACAACCCTCATCAGGGACGGCAAATCCCTACGCAAATTATCTTGTAAAAAGACGTATTTTTGGATATCCTTCTAAATAAGGAAAGTTGTAAACCGGAAACTAGCATATCTAAGGCACTTTAGGGTTAACCAAGTTGGGTATGCCCTACATCAGAATGTAAAAGATCTTGCCAATTTACAAGACACCTTGGGAACGAGTGCTGATACACTCAAAAAGGAAAGAACATTTCCTTAGCAGTTTGCCAAACAACAGGGTTGATTAATGGAAATGTTTATGTTTGCTAGAGATTTTAGGGCTCTATTTGAATTATGAATTACAAATTAAATAAGTACCTATACTTCAGGTTGAAGGCCTGAAGGAAGAGTCAGTTTCAGTTGCCCCCGACTGTCTGCCTAACCCTAACCAAGGGGGTTGTTCACCACGCCAGGAACGTGGATCGAACCCACCGCAAGAGGTCTCTCCGTTGAGCTCTACTTGGAGTAGGAGGACGCTTGGGTGCCAGGGGGGGCTCTGGCCATAAATCCCTCACCTTCCGGGTCCTGCACAAGAGGCTAACGTGACTCAGGATTGGATCTTGAGGCTCGCATACTAGGTGACGGGCGAAAGCTTGGAATAGTAATCCCTGGGGATTACTGGATAGCCTTTGGGCGGATTATGGACAAGCCTACGGGTGGAACTCCTTGTATTTCAAAGATAAAATGATGAAATGTTAAAAGAACTTGCTTGATATTGTTTTTCTATGTCACGTGATAAGATTACGTGAAGGAACCAGTGCTTGACAGGGTTAATTAAAGAAGTTGATTGTTATATGTCAAATTAATGTGTTAGATAATTACATAACTAAAACAAACCGAGGAAAGTGCGGAGGATGGGCCATGGGTCCGTCCTACGGTTGGGTGGTCCCGGTTAGCTTGGAACTTTTCTCAAAAATGTCGAAGAATAGCGGAATGATCATCATCATCAAAACGAATAACAAGAACGATGACCTAAAGTTACGTCTTACCCGATTTACGCTGTTTTAGGTGCACGGAATGGGACTATGCCTTATGGCAAAGAGGTTGAGCTTTGCATCCCTCTCATTTCCCATTCTCCTTGAACCAAGTGCAGCGTGAATCCGCTTCGAACCTGGCGTTTCTGCGTAAAGTAGTTCGCTCGGGTCTGACGCTAGTTGCTGTTAGCTAATGACCCATCAGGAAAACCCTAATTCCGATCGATCCTAAGTGGGAACGGCCTGGATACTTCCGCTACGTGGCAGACGCGGGAAGACCTAGATCGCAAAACCCGTAACATTCCATGGGAGTGCCGGGTGGAGTTTCTAGACATCCTTTCCGATGGACTGCTAAGACGTGTCCTGGATGATACTAGTGGACACGTTACAAGTTGTTATCAGAGCCGACCAACAATGGAATTGTTTTTATGAGATCTCAATAAAATAAAGTAAAGAAATTGTTGCTGTCCAAACATTTTCTCACCTTCAATGCTGTCTTGCAGAATTATGAAGCGTGGAATAAGTTTTTGGTATTTCAGGTCATGTTTATGACTGCAATGCATTCTCCCCTTTATACAAAGAATTGGGATGATGAACATCCTGGAGCAGATTTATAATCCATCACCTTTATACATAGAACGAAGATGGACGGGGTCTTCAGGAATCTACTATATAGCCACCCACCGGTTTGCTTATCTACAGACCAACCTAAAGAGGATCAAGTGATTGGAAGACCTGAAAGTCATGAAGCTGTTCATTTTTGTGGAAGCTCACGTAAATTCGACTTTACATATTCAAGGTCGGAGGGTTGAAATGAACTCATATGTATATGAGGAAGTAACCCGTGTAATCCTAGCCGGCAGGATTAAAGTGTTGGGCCGCCATGAGAAGTATGGTTTCCAACGGAAAGGGTATCCTGAACTTCCAATGAACTATCGATTCCTAAAGATCCATGACCCAAAACCCTACTATTACACAGTTCCTGTAGAAAAATGCAATACAACGTTGTTCTCCCCAAACTGAATGTAATGATTGGATTGTCATCACACGAAATGTTGTATAAGGCTATGCCCATGTAAATACAAATAAAGACTTCTTTTTATCAATATCTGGCTGTGCATAAGAGTTGTTAAAAACTTAAGTAGCTACATTGTTTACGAGATAGTTGAACTAAAAATGAAAGAAAAGCTAACGTCGATTATCATATAATAACGTTAAGAAAACTTTTATCCAGGCATAACCCCAGGTACAGGTTCCAAATTCGCCTCCTACATCAAGTACTGCTGTGACCCAGGAGAAGAAGTTCCTCCTCAAGCAAATAAAGCCACCCGAGTTTGACGGGAGAGGCAGATTCGTCCAGTCTGATGCTAAAATTTGGATTGAATCTATGGAGGATTACTTTGAAGCAGCTGGTACTGCACCTACCAATCAGGCCATGCTTGCCAAGTTAAAACTCACCGGCGAAGCCAGACTTTGGTGGAAGCAATGGTGCAGGGATCAAGGGACTTCAAAGGGGTCCGTTACCTGGGGAAAGTTGAAGAAAGCCGTGCAGGGAAGATATTTACCACCTGCATATCGTACACAGAAAATGAATGAGTTCTACGAGCTAAACCAGCTAGGACTCACTCTTGACGCATACTACTCTAAATTCGTCTCACTTTTAAAGTATGCACCACAGATGGACATGATGCAGCAGATGTCCAAATTTTGTGCGGGCTTAAATCCACCCGTAAATACCCGTCTCGAATCTATGCGTCCATCAGATCTTCAGGATGCACTCATTCGAGCAACGCCTATAATTCGGGAGGTGCAAGCTAGACCAAGGGGTAACAAAACTTGGTCCTATAGTGACCCGAACAGAGGAGCATTCAGAACTCAAATAAAGAGAGTTCAGGGTCATAATCAGGGACAAAGGAAGAAAGCAAGGACAAATAGCGTCAACAACTTTGTTCCTACTCAAAGTAATGGCCGAAACCTCTGATGTTTCCACTGCAACGAACCCGGTCACTTCAAGAGGCAATGCCCCAAGCTCAGTGGAGGACATCGTCAAACGCCTTTCCAAGGTGCGGGCCGCGGTCAAGGAGCCACCACCCGTGGAAGAGGAAGAACTGCTTGCATTGCCAATAGGAAAAGATGCGAAGAAGAAGAAGAGGAAGATCCGACTATGGAAGCAGAATTCGAAAGAGCGACAGTCCATGCCGCTTTACACAAGAAAGGAACGAATCGCCAGTTCTCGGTGATTCAGACACCGTCGGACTATCAAGCTAAAGGTTTCAAAACCTTGATTGATTGTGAGAGTACACATTCTTTTATCTCACCAGCATGTGAAAAAAATTTAGGAATAACCACAGTAGAAGCACCTACCCTGCTTGTGGAATTGGCAAACGGTCGTGAGGTAACTTGTACCAGGCAAACTGCTAAGGTGGAATTCTTTCTGGGAGGAAAGAAGACTTTAGTCAAATTCAGAGTCATGAATTTAGGTATCCATGAGTGTCTACTCGGGATGGATTGGCTAAAGCCTAATGACGCCCACATTCATTGTGGAAAGGGTCAAGTTTCCTTTCGAAACTCTGAAAGGGAATTTGTCACAACTCAAGGAGAGGCAGGAGTGCCAAGAATCCAATTAGCCAAAGTATCTCGGATCATAAAAGGAGTCAGAAAAGGATTACCCGTTTACCTGATCAAACTCAACAAGTTAGATCAAAAGCAAGAGTCTCATGAAGGACCTTCTTGGCTAAAGGAATACACTGACGTATTCCCTGAGGAATTGACTGAACTTCCGCCTCAAAGAGAAGTAGATCATGAGATTAGGCTAGTACCTGGAGCTGCACCAATTGCAAAGAGACCTTATAGAATGTCCATACCTGAAGCAATTGAGTTGAAGGAATAGCTCAAGCAACTGTTAGATCAGGGTTACATCCGGCCTAGCAACTCACCGTGGGGAGCTCTAGTACTATTCCAGAAAAAGAAAGATGAGACACTTCGACTATGTATTGATTACCGAGGGTTGAATCAATCAACAGTCAAGAACAAGTATCCTATTCCTAGAATAGATGAGCTTCTTGATCGTCTTCAAGGTGCAAAGATCTTCTCCAAGATTGATCTCAGGTCAGGTTACTATCAGATAAGGATCAAGGAAGAAGATATTCCAAAGACGGCCTTCAATACAAGATATGGGCACTTTGAGTTCCTGGTTATGTCATTCGGGCTTACAAACGCACCTGCCACCTTCAACAAATTAATGCAAGATATCTTTAGACCATATCTTGATGATTTCGTGCTTGTCTTCTTCGATGACACTTTAGTCTATTCTAAACAGGAAGAAGATCATGAACCTCAACTTTGGATTGTCCTTGAGACAATGAGGTCTCATAAGCTGTATGCAAAAATGAAGAAGTGTGCATTCTTCAAGCATCAGATTGAATATCTGGGATTCATAGTATCATCAGAAGGAATATCAGTAGACCCAGCCAAGGTCAGAGATGTGCTTGAATGGCCAATACCAGTATCCGTCAAGGAGATACGTAGCTTTCTTGGATTGATAGGATGGTATAGGGTCTTCATAAAAAACTATGCTTTGATTGCAGCACCTCTTACAGACTTACTAAAGAAGGAGACTTCCATTACATGGTCAACTTCCAAACAAAATAGCTTCGACAAATTGAAGCAAAGTTTGGTATCAGCACCTATTCTAAAACTTCCTGACCTCAATAAGGAGTTCGAGGTAGTAACTGATGCTAGCATTCTTGCCTTGGGGTGTGTACTTATGTAGGAAAGTCATCCAGTAGCATACTCTTCAGGAAATTGAAGAGTCATGAAAAGAATTATGCCATGCATGATCTGGAATTACTAGCGATCATCCATGCTCTAAAGCTTTGGAGACACTACCTATTGGGTAACAAGTTTACTCTAGTAACCGATCATAAGAGTCTCAAATGGATTTTTACCCAGAACGAGCTCAACATGAGGCAACGTAGGTGGATTGAAATATAAGAGGAATATGATTTTGAAATCAAGTACCGACCAGGGAAAGACAATGTAGTTGCCGATGCACTCAGTCGCAAGGCATTCCTAAATTCCCTAATCTTGCAAAATCCATCAACGGCCAGATCTCTGGCTACAAAAGTATCTATGCCAAACAACCCTATACTTGAACTAGCTAGAGAGGAAGCATGCCATGATTTGGCCTACCAAACAATGATAAAGGAAATATCTACCAAGGAGCAGAATCAGAAGTTGCAAGCTAAGCATCAGGAATTTTCCATTGATAATGGACTTGTCTACTACAGAACAAGGCTGTGTATACCAGCAAGCCAGTCACTTAAGCAGAAGATATTATGGGAAGCTCATGATTCTCCTTTCGCAGGACATCCTGGCTATGCTAAGATTCTTAATGCAGTTAGGAAGAGCTACCATTGGGAGAGGCTTAAAGGTGACGTTCTTAAGTATGTCACTGAGTGTTTGTCTTACCAACGTATCAAAGCCGAACATGTCATGATGCCAGGGAAACTACAACCACTTGACATTCCCCAAATGAAATGGGAATTCATCAGTATGGATTTTGTTGTGGGCTTACCCCAAGTCCAAGGAGGATACAATTCCATTATGGTTGTGGTTGACATGCTTACCAAGGTTGCACACCTGACTCTAGTAAAGACAAATTATAAAGCCTCCGACATTGCGAGATTGTTTATCAATGAGATATTCAAGCTACATGGGTTACCTAGAAGAATCATTAGTGATCGAGATTCTCTCTTCACATCACACTTCTGGAGAGCTATCTTTGAAGCTATTGGGACTCAACTCTGTTTTAGCACCGCCTACCATCCCCAAACGGATGGCCAAACAGAGCGAGTAAATCAAGTCATCGAGGATATGCTTAGGGCATCCTGTTGTCAAGAGCTGAAGAGGTGGATTCAATTTTTGCCTTTGGTTGAATCTGCCTACAATGCTTCTTACCAGCAGAGCATTCAGATGACTCCTTTCCAGGCATTGCATGGTCATGATTGTCGAAGTTCCCTAAACTTTTCTGATCCAACCCTAAGAGTTGAAGTGTCAAGACAGATGTTGGAGGACATGGATGATCAAATAAAGTCAATAAGACAAGACATACAAGCAGCCAAGGATAGACAAAACGCATACGCGGATTTAAAACGTCAAGAAAGAGTCTTCGAAGAAGGAGACATGGTCTTCATTCGTGTACGCCCAAAAAAGAGTTCTCTATCCCTTGGAGAATGCAAGAAGCTAAGTCCAAGGTATTGTGGACCGTTGTCGAAGGGTTTATGAAAGCAATGTCGCAACCACAGAGGATCTTGTCTAATTTCAGGATAGAAGATCAATTAAGCAAATAATTAAGATGTGAAAATGATGCCAAGACTCGCTTTATTTCTGTCAAGAATAAATACAAGGTTCAAGATGAAGAAATCCGAGCAGCCTCTAAGATTGTGTAGGAAACACCTTTGAAAGGATAATAATAAAATAGATTTAAAGCTTTCTTGATAAGCACAAAATTGATACAAGGCTGTATAAAAAGATTAATACACAGGATTTTGATATGGAAGCTGTAACAAGAGGCTTTCCAATTTCAGGATACCTATCCATCTGTAGAAATACATTTTTAAGTATTCTTCTTCTTCATATGCATCTTCATTTTTCAAAACTCTCTAATACTTTGTTTCTTCTCAGTTCCCCTGTTCTTCATATCCTGAATTTCCCTCTTCAAGTTGTTGAGTTGTCCTTTCCATCCACTATCTTCAATTTTTCTCTCTTTTTACCTCTGCAGTTCAGTTTTTCCAATTATCCAGATCCGTTCTAGAAATCCTGGCGCTTCAACACGTTCTCCACTCTCTAAAGTCTCTTGCAGAATGTACAAAAACCTTCTACAACAGTAATAGCATGATCTGAATATATTTTAAGCTCTGAAGACAACTGGGCACATTCCTGTTTCGTACCATAAAGAATCTTGGATACATCATCCTTATCTGTCATCTCACTTGCCACAGTACCACAGAAATGCTCCTGTGACATTTTTACAGTTTCACTTGAATTCTCTTGTCGGTTTTAAAGACATATATCAACTGCATCAACTGATAACTAATAATGGGCCTCTTTTGGACTAAGTTGCGTACATTTACTTTGACCATACTGTCCAAAGAGGGCAGCAAAGGTGGAAACACGCTCTTGATCACTGCGGATTGACTATAGAGCACCTCCAATGGAATCTTCGCATCGTCATAGCCAGACTGTGTAAAGCTCCTGCTGTGATATGACAGAATATGATTATGACTCTCACAGTTATAGAGGTCTTCCCGTAATTGATCCTCTTCTGGTTCTCTGCCACGTATGTCTGCCACAGCGCAGACGCTGACAACTGACAGTCGATCGTAGCTCACTAAAGCAAGGTTGAAATCCAAAACAGGCAGACTGTCATCGGAGGATTTACTGTTTCCCTTATCCCACTGATGCAATGTGGATATAGGGCTTTAATGCCAATTACAACCTTTGCTGTCGATGATAATGCGAACCGGATTTGGGCCTGATACTACGCCAGTTGGTTGAATCGACGGCTACACACTACAGTCATGATCAGGCGAAAAAGCACACGAATTATTTGTCACCAAGGGCCCCTGTTCTTCCATGGAAGCGCACTATCAGCACTACGTCAGAGCATATATCAAAGCTCAACTTCACCTCTTTTGTGCCATAATGAATTAATCGTCCGTTCTTTTCAATCAGAGCTCATCTCAAATTCAAGGAGGATTGTAACGGTCATCAATTCGCAGGGATCCTGAGTAATTTTGTGCTCGAAGTCTGGAGATCGTGGGCTTGGGAGGGTTCTCGAATGTATTACTGTCAGAGGCCTGAAAATAACCGAATATAGACTGTCTCCAACATTGATTTCTACATTAACATGACAGCTTATTCCCACTCTCACTGATGATTACTGGTAGTAAAGTATTAGCCATAGAAACCAAAGGAAAGCGATGCAGAATTCTTCTATCCTCTATTGTCTCCGTTTTCGTAGGCAGGTCGACGTCCTTTCCCCATCTCCTTTTCCGTTCCCTCCTTCAATCCTCCCTCTTCCACGATTTCAGAGCACTTCCCTGTTTTTCCTCTAAGCTCCCTTCCTCCTCGTCACTGTTTCTCTCCCAATCCTCTCTCTTTTGCATACGACTTCGCCTCATTCCGCGCTCAGAGCTCCCTTCTGCCACAGCAGTAGTTTTTCAAACATCCGCGTCCGATTTGTATGCTCGACAGGGTTTTCCACAGGCCTCCCTCCTCTGTTCCAACGTTCAAAACTTTTCCCCCCCAGTTCGGATTTCCCTCCAATCATTTTTGGTACCTTTTGCCATAATCAATCCTAAAAAAGACCGCCTTTGTTTTTAGCATACTCTATATAGAGAGTATTCACCGCAGCATACTCTATACAAAGAGTTTTAACCAAGTTCAGTTTTACTACAATACTCTGCATGTGGTGTATTGCACACAAATGAAAAGGAGTAGGCTTAATGTTGTTCCCACTTGCCAAGCCAAAATCCTAGTAAGTCCACCATAGTGTCATATACCCTCGTCATGGACGCAAATAGTTGAATTCCCTTGTCAACATAGCCAAGGATAAGGAAACTCCAAAAAAATACTCATTACATTGTGGTATGCAGTCAAACATGTGCTGAACATCAAGCAAGCTCCCACATTTGGCATATTTATCCTCCAATGTACTTCGATTTGCATCTGTTGGAAATAGTTTAGTACTTACTCACAAAACCCATAATCGGTATATCTTAAAATATCAAAAAAAATCCATGTTCTTCTCTGTCTTCAGCATAGAATGAAAGAGCAAACATAACAACTAAGTATGTACAAAGTATCAAATCACACGCACAACTTTTGGGTGGTTTTCACACCTCGAATGCGCAGCAATACGACACCGTACAAAATCCTCAAATGCCTAGGACCCAATGCTTATAAATTGCAACTCCCTGAGAACCTAAAAGTTCACAATGTATTCCATATTAGCCTCTTGAAAAAAATATGTACCCAACCCTAATCATGTACTTGATGACCAACAAATTGTAATGCCTAGTCAAGGAGTCCTTGAACTAAGACCGGATAGGATCTTAGATGTTAGGGAAAGACAGTTAAGATCTAGAACCCTGAGAGAATGCCTCGTCTAGTGGAAAGATTATCCCGAAGAGGATGCCACTTGGATAGATGAAAGCTCTCTCAACAATATCCCCAGTTTATCTCGAGATGAGGACATCTCGATTCCTCCAAGGGGGAGAGAATGTAATATTCCGATTCGCTAAATAGAGCACGCGCGTGAACTGCCTCAAAGGAATATGAAAATTTGTATAAATTTTTTTTTAAAAAATTTCCCCCTTATCCCTCCACCCGACTGACGAGCTGGAGAGGGAGGGAAATAGAAGGAGCCATTAAGCTCCTTGGTGGAGCTCGAGATGAGGGGGAGGAGCATGCGTGATGACACGCAAGGGAGGGAAGATCCCCCTCCCCTCCCCTATTTAAACCAGGGGCAGCAGGAATGTAAGGGGGCCGCCAGGAGATGCCGTTCGTTAGCCGTGAGGGAGAGAGTCAACACTCTGGTACACGTCGACACGTTGGTGCTGTCGAGGTGCAGCTGCTCACGCCGCCGAATTCCTACTCGACGTCGCTGTGAGAGGGAGGGAACGAGGTGCTGATGTACGCCGGACCGGGACGACGTCGCTTCACTGTGGCCACACCAGTCGACAGAATGCCATTAAGGCGTTGAATTTCCTCCCCCTCCTGCCACATAAGAAGCCATAGAAGCTTTTGAGGGAAAGCTTCTAAGGGGGTTAGCTAAGCCCCCTTTCACCCCCCCCCCTCTTATGCCCTTTTTAAAACCCTTGTCCCCCGCCCCCCCCCCCCCCCCCCCCCCCCGGGTTTAATCCCCCTAAAGCCCTTTTTTCCCCCCGGTTTTAAACCCCCCTAGGATTTTAAATTCCCTTTTCCCCTTAAGCCCCTTCCTTGACTTTGGGAACCTATCCCCCCCCCCCCCCCCTGTGTTTTATTCCCCTAAACCTTATCACTCCCTTTTAACCCTTTTTCAACCCCACTCATAACTCTTTTCTTTTTTTTTCCCACAACTCCCTAAGCTTTCCTCTTAATCCCCTGTATCCCCCTTATTATTTTCCCCCCCTCTGAACCTAAAAATCCAAATCATCATCATGGCCTCGGATGATATCCCGTAAGGAAAAAGTAGCCGTGAGATAAAAGATAGGGAGGGAAAGTAGAGGGAGTGAAAAGGAGTGAAGGAGGAAGAGTGGGAAAAAGATAAAAGAAAGGGAAGGAAGGAGAATAAGTGCTTTCTATTCCTTCTACCCCAAGTCAAAATCCTCCAAGGGTTCCGTGGTTGCAAAACCACACTCACCCATAATCTTTTTTTGATCCAAAGAGACGGTGGAATTCCAGAAGAAAGAGGAAAAGGCTATCTCACATTCGAACTACGATGCCGCCGAAGAAAGTCCAAGGTTTAGCTGTAGGAGGGTCATCTCCCAGTATCCATGTGGATATCTCACCCCAAAACTACATTTTTCTTCTTGGCTTTAATTCAGTTTTAAGTCGATCATGCAAAGAAAAATTATTAAGGATAGGTTATATTTGTTCAAGTTATTTATAACGAAGGAGTTTAGCTTATGAATGACAATGTATACAACTTAGCTTTCTTCAAATTGCATCAAGCATTATAAATTACGAGCAAGATTAGCCATTTACTATAGTGGTATATTTTAGTTAAATCCTAAGGTGTTGAAATTTTATCTTGCACCATTAGTCTTATTCCTTTCGCAACGAATCGTTGTAAATGGTTAAATTCATGAAAGGTTTCTTTCGATGCTCAAATTACTAGGAAGTTATCTTTGCTAATTCCACATCTTAGCAAGGCAAATGTTGTTATTTGGCATGAGTTCATCTGTAAGGAAAACGGAAGTTAAAATTAAGCTGTATTGACTCGAAAGTAAATTGTCACAAGGATAGCAAAACCGTGACAAGAAGATTAATGTTACCTTCCAAAAGATAATTAAACCAATCTAAACATAGAAACATTCATACCCTAAGCACTTGACTACTTTCCTTACTGTAGGGACAATAAATTTGTAAAGATAAGAAACTAGGGTTTGTCTCTAAGGTTCTTAAAAGAAGAAACCCTACGCCTGACATACGTCAGCTTAAAGAATCTAAACAGATTATTAGATTGCAGGACTTGCGCTACAAGTATGAAATCATTTAGTCTTGTGATTGATTCACAAGGAGAAAGGGTAAAAACCCTCATCAAGGACGGCAGATCCCTACGCAAGTTATCTTGTAAAAAGACGTATTTTTGGATATCCTTCTAAATAAGGAAAGTTGTAAACCGAAAACTAGCATATCTAAGGCACTTTAGGGTTAACCAAGTTGGGTATGCCCTACATCGGAATGTAAAAGATCTTGCCAATTTACAAGACACCTTGGGAACGAGTGCTGATACACTCAAAAAGGAAAGAACACTTCCTTAGCAGTTTGCCAAACAACTGGGTTGATTAATGGAAATGTTTGTGTTTGCTAGAGATTTTAGGGCTCTGTTTGAATTATGAATTACAAATTAAATGAGTACCTATACTTCAGGTTGAAGGCCTGAAGGAAGAGTCAGTTTCAGTTACCCCCGACTGTCTACCTAACCCTAACCAAGGGGGTTGTTCACCGCGCCGGGAACGTGGACTGAACCCACCGCGAGAGGTCTCTCCGTTGAGCTCTACTTGGAGTAGGAGGACGCTTGGGTGCTAGGGGGGGCTCTGGCTATAAATCCCTTGCCTTTCGGGTCCTACACAAGAGGCTAACGTGACTCGGGATTGGATCTCGAGGCCCGCATACTAGTTGATGGGCGGAAGCTTGGAATAGTAATCACTGGGGATTACTGGATAGCCTTTGGGCGGATTATGGACAAGCCTACGGGCAGAACTCCTTGTATTTCAAAGATAAAATGATGAAATATTAAAAGAACTTACTTGATATTGTTTTTCTATATCACGTGATAAGATTACGTGAAGGAACCAGTGCTTAACAGGGTTAATTAAAGAAGCTGATTGTTATATGTCAAATTAATGTGTTAGATAATTTCATAACTAAAACAAACCGGGGAAAGTGTGGAGGATGGGCCATGGGTCCGTCCTATGATTGGGTGGTCCCGGTTAGCTGGGAACTTTTCTCAAAAATCTCGAAGAACAGCGGAATGATCATCATCATCAAAACGAATAATGAGAACGATGACCTAAAGTTACGTCTTACCTGATTTGCGTTGTTTTAGGGGAACGGAATGGGACTATGCCTTATGGCGGAGAGGTTGAGCTTTGCATCCCTCCCGTTTCCCATTCTCCTTGAACCAAGTGCAGCATGAATCCGCTTCGGACCTGGCGTTTCTGCATAAAGTAGTTCGCTCGGGTCTGATGTTAGTTGCTGTTAGCTAATGACCCATTAGGAAAACCCTAATTTCGGTCGATCCTAAGTGGGAACGGCTAGGATACTTCCACTACGTGGCAGACGCGGGAAGACCTAGATCGCAAAACCCGTAACATTCCATGGGAGTGCCGGGCGGAGTTTCTAGACATCCTTTCCGATGGATTGCTAAGACGTGTCCTGGATGATACTAGTGGACACGTTACATTTTAGGTGGTTAAATAATTGTGTGTCTGCTGGCGCGTCTATATTAGCATCTATTTGCGCAGATATGTAGACACAAAATTCGCGTCTATTTACATGCAGATTTGCATGCATTTATAGACGCTCTGATAGACGCGCCCGACTTTGCACGTCTAACGTGCGCGTCTATGGCTCGTTTCTATTGTAGTGATTCATCGGAAACATCATTTGTCCATAGACCATGTGCAACGGTATGGAGAGTTTCGAGTTGAGATAATCGACTGTAACGTGTCCACTAGAATCATTCTGGACACGTCTTAGCAGTCCATCGGGAAGGATGTCTAGAAAGCTCCGCCCGGCACTCCCATGGAATGTTACGGGACTTGCGATCTAGGTCTTCCCGCGTCTGCCACGTAGCGGAAGTGTCCTGGCCATTTCCCACTTAGGATCGACCGGAATTAAGGTTTTCTAGTTACTTGTTTCGGTGTTGACGATCATCCTCTGTTCGTTGAAGACTTTGAGAAAAGTCCCCGGCTAACCGGGACCACCCATCCGTAGGACGGACCCATGGTCCATCCTCCGCACTTTCCTCGGTTTGTTTTAGTTATGTAATTACCTACCACATTAGTTTGACATATACAAACAGCTTCTTTGAATTAACCCTGTTATGCACCGGTTCCTTCACGTAATCTTATCACAGGACATAAAGAAAACAATGCCAAACAACTTCTTTATTATCATTTTATCCTTTTATCTTTGAAATACAAGGAGTTCCGGCCCGTAGGCGTATTCATAATCCGCCCGAAGGCTATCCAGTAATCCACCAGGGATCACTAATCCAAGTTTCCGCCCGTAGACTAGTATGCGGGCCTCGAGATCCAATCCCGAGTCACGTTAGCCTCTTGTGCAGGGCCCGGAAGGTGAGGGATTTACGGCCAGAGCCCCCTCTGGCACCCAAGCGTCCTCCTGCTCCAAGTAGAACTCAACGGAGAGACCTCTCACGGCGGGTTCGGTCCACGTTCCCGGTGCGGTTAACAACCCCCTTGGTTAGGGTCAGGCAGGCAGTCGGGGGTAGCTGAAGCTGCCTCTCCCTTCAGCCTTCAACCTGAAGTATTTAGATATCTTTTCATCCTTTAGTTCATTGAGCAAACAATGCAAACAGTCCTTTCTAAACTGTTACAAGCACAATCAATTTCCAGTGGTCGTTTAGCTGGCAAACCGTTAAGGAGTGACCCCTTTCCTCCGAATGCGACCCGCATTCGATCCGGAATCAATTGCAACTTGGCAAGATTCCTATCATTCTTGGGTTAGGGTCATACCCTACCAATGCTTTAGGTTTTGTTGTGGTAGATTCCAGCGACCATGTCGCTTTAGTTTATTGTCTGGTCATTTGCTTCAAGGCAAATACCTAACTTTCCTTTTCCTTGGCAATTATTTCCCAAGAAAAGTGAGTAACAGGATGATTACTCATCCTCTTGTAAGTTAAATTCTTTCAATAACTTGCCAACCTCATTTCGAGAGATGACAAAACTCTCTTGTGGACAAATCTCAAGTCTATACGATGTTGCAACCCTTTTTGCACATGTGTTGCATCATTCCACGGGATCATTCCACCCATTGAATGGCGTCCTCCGGCCACGGAATTACCTCTAGCCGAGTAGCAGGGTTTAGGGTATCCTCCAACCCATTCCTAATTATATTGGGCCACGGCGCTAGGAATTTCCAACTCAGTCGGAGTTTCATCATCTGTACGAGTGATCCTTAGGATGAAACCTTAGATCATTTTATGCATGAGCATCCAATTGTCTCAACATTTCGTGTGTAAGATTCTTAGGTTTGCGGGTTTAGACTTGGCAACCAGTGTAAAACTAGGTCGAATTCTTATTGCACTAACCCCTAGTTAACACTTGGGATACCTATCATATCGACTGGGCCATGCCCATATGAGTCCCTTGTGGTTTAGGTTACTTAGTCAATTCAATTATACTTGTCTTGCGACAAGGATGATCCTTCCAAAGGTAATAAACTAAATCTAACGAAGAACAATAGTTATAACTCCACCAACACGCGTAAACATGCGATTTATTGCTTTTACGCATCACATGGTCTACGATAACTTTATCTTTCTTTGGTGCACGATAATCTGGATACTAACTTTTCCTAGGACCTACTAGGTCTTACATCAATAATCATACCTACAACCTTGTTGTCTACTTTCGAATCTTATGCTTTGACGAACCATGCAACCTTTCCTAAATGTAGTTTCTGATAAATGACGTTTTCGCATGATGACCATGCAATACCCAACATTCTCCTAGCTACAATGTAGTTTAACGAAGTTTATACCACACTAAAGCTAGTGTTAACTCATTCCATTTTACATGCTAATTTGCAAGTCCATCATTTCCGTACTCTATTATTTCTTTTCGGGTAATATCTTATGGTGTTAACCTTGCCTCATGAAATCGTTACGAGAAGGATGTTGCCTAACATGCGGCACATGCTTATTCCTACCATGTTTAGGACGAAAGAGAATGCACTTATAAATTCCATTTCTTTGCCCTAAGTTTAGACTCATTACTTTGATAATGTACCAAAAAAACTACATGCAATTAGTCCTCTAAGGTGGATAACTCGTTCAAATTCATGACAAATTTCCAATCCTGCCTAATGTTTCAAAGATACTTATCAAATGTATTTTTTCCAATTTCCACATGCATTAAAGTTACGCGTAAAAATGCAATCCCCTTTATGAACTAAGCGCGCCTAATCATTTCTTTATGCGAAAACAAATCGAAAGAACCTGGACTTGAGGGGTCGGGGAGATATCCACTTGTATACTCGGAGATGAACCTCCCGCAGTCGCATCTTGTGTCCTTTTTGGGGCCATCGTAGGCGTGGTCTCGACTTCTGGTTAGCTTTTGCGGCCTACGAATAGACTTGCCTTGGCATGCAACCTCCCGACCTTTGCCTTCTTCCCTTGTACGTAGGAGATCCCTTTACGGGATTTGGATAAATGGTGCTTGCGGAAGAGGGCTTTATGAGTTCTTTTGGCACGGAATTTATTCTTGGATGGCTTGCGGCTTTAAAAATCTTTTTGCGAAAGCCTCTTCGATGGGTCTTGTGTGGGTCCTTACGGCTTCACCTTCCCCTCTTCAAAGTCACGGGGAGGGGTATGAATGCCCTTTGGGAAATGTGGTGGGAAGGGGGCTTAAGGAAGCCCCCTCCTTAGAAGCTTCTAAGAAGCTTCTTGGCTTCTGAGTGACGTCGAGGGGGGGAAAGAAAGTCGAAATTCAGCGGCGGGGCAGACTGAGGTGGCCTGGCGGCAGCTATGGCGGACTGGGCGGCAGCGTGGCGGTTCACGACGGTGACGGCCTGGGGCAACAGCGTCCTTCCCTCTTCCTCACGGTCCGTCCTCTCCCTCTCAACAGCCTTCTGCCGCCATCTCCTCCTTTCCTTCACCCCCAAGAGGGGGTTCTTATAGGCCTTGGGAAAGAGGGCCTCCACACACGTGGAGGACTCCCCCCTCATGCAGCCCGACCTCACTCTTCCTTGGCCATTCCCCCCCACACTCCCTCTCCTCCAGCCATGCATCGGCTGGGGGAAGGGATAATAATAAAAAAAGTTTGCCTTGAATTATCCAATTGCCCTTCCCAAGCCGTTGTTTCCTCGCGGCTATACGGTCTTCAACCCCGGCCTTTAATTCTCGACGTGGCGACCTCATTTTCGAGCGTGCATGGTGTGGATTAGGTTACCAATAATCACGAAGTAGGGAATACTCTTGCACAGGGTTTACACGGCGTGCGGGAAGTTAATATTTACGGTACGAGGTACGCGGAAATATTACATCGACCAAGCAGTCTTGAATTATGAGATTGCGGTAAGTTCTCTCTCATTACGTACTATATGACATGTAATTGATTTAAGTATAACAGTTAATTGGGGTTATCTTAGAAGTTAGTTCCTTAACGTCCTTTACAGGGTCAGGGCCATGTCGATACATTGCAGTCTGTAGATCTCTTGCATCCAGTAAGAGAGGTTCGTCCGCGCTCTATACAAATGTCGTCTGAGATAACTAACTATCTCATAGAAGGTGATAACTCTCAACCCCCTTCTATGGGTGAGAATGCTGGAGACATGGACAATCCTCCTACTTTTTTGGAGCCCGAGTTAGAGGACATGATCGAATCATTGCTTCCGACGGACTCAAAATCCCAAGATCCTTTAATTGCGGAGGCTGCCGTTCCATTGTATGATGGGAGTTGGGTATCCCGTTTGAAGACACTTCTTGCATTGTTGAGCATAAAAACAAAGTATGGATAGAGCCATGCGAGTGTGACAGAGCTATTCAGGTATATTATGATGTGTATGATTCTTTATTGAAAGCCATTAAAATGTGCTATGTAGTACTCTAATAACGTGCTTCATTGCAATTTGTAGAACATTGAAATCTTACATTTTGCCTATCCAAAACACGATGCTTGAGTCTCGTGATGATACAAGACAAGTGTTGCGAAAGCTAGGCATGGATTATAATTGCATTCATGCTTGCCCCAATGATTGTGTTCTCTTCTGGGGAGAGTTTGAATTGTTGGCCACATGTCCCAAGTGCGGTGCGGACAGGTATCGAAATGACTTGCAAGGACAGACTGTTCCATAGAAGGTTTTGAGGCACTTTCCGCTGATACCGTGTGTTCGTCACATTTTTCGGACCAAGATTTTTGCAAATTTGACTACATGGCATGCAGAAAATCGATCCACTAATGGTGTACAACATACACTAGCTGACTCAGAAGCATGGCATCACATTGATGAGACTTTCCCTAACTTTGCAAAGGAGGCGAGGAATCTACAATTTGGTCTTGCCATGGATGGGGTAAATCCTTTTGGTTTACGTTCCACCTCCTATAGTGTATGGCCCGTGGTCCTTGTTAACTACAATATACCGCCATGGCTTTCCACCAAGAAAGGACACCTTTTGCTCAGCTTGCTTGTGCCTGGACGATACAAAGTCAAGAATATGGATGTCTACCTCTCTCCACTGATTGATGAGCTAAAGGAGTTGTGGGAGGGAATTGTAGTGGAGGACATGAGCAAACATATTGGTAGGAAATCCGCAACTATAAGGGCAATTCTTATGTGGACCATGCATGACTTTCCAGGTTATGGAGAATAATCTGGTAAAGCGTGTTTTCTTATTTTGCTAGTTTTCTTTGAGCGATGTTGGTGTTATGACATGCCTCATTGTACATGTGTGTTCTACAAGGCTAGTCACGTCAGGTTACGATGCATGTCCTTTGTGTGGACCAAGGTTGGATTCTCGTATGTCAAAATCTATGAAGAAGATGGTATTTGAGGGACATCGGGCTTTTTTGCCAGAGGGTCATGTCATGAGAGAAGGATTTTTTGGTCGCCCTCCTGCGAGAATGAACGCACTGAGCTAGTTTGATTGCAGGATGGTGGACCAAGACTCGCTTCCCAGTGGAATGCGACGCTTCTCAATTTTCTATGAGCTGAATTATTGGAAAAAACTGAAAATTAACCACCTTTTAGATCCCATGCACATTTTTAAGAATGTGGGTAGCTTGCTATGGGACCACCTCATTGGGCAGCGAGCACACTAGGAGCGAGGATGGATTTGAAAGCGGTGGGAAAGATGGAACCATATTGGCCTATAAGTGGCATCGAGGGTCAAGTGCAATTGCTGCGCACTCCTTGGGTTTTGTCAGGCAATGAAGTGCGAGGAGTAAAGGAAAACATCAAGTCCTTTCGCACGCCGACTGGCCTAATGCGTTCTCTCAAGACAGTATTCACAAAGGATGACCAACTGACAGGACTCCAATCCCATGATTGGCATAAGATGTGCCAGGTATGTATGGTATGAGGCTGCGTATGACATGATTCTGCATATTAGATTTCAGAATCTCCGTTTGTTTATGCAAAATATTAATTACATGGTTTTCACAGTTTGTATTGCTGATCACAATTGCGGGGTCTCTGACATCGGAGGTACGGACAGCCATTTACAAATTGTTCGAGTTGGTTCAGTTTGTCTCCCAAAAAGAGATTCACACATCATCGATTGAATCCGCGAAATGCATGGCAGTAGAGACTGCTTGTCTTTTGGAGAAGTATCTTCCCACTAGCATGCTCACGATACAAACCCATCTTCTAGTGCATATTGTAGATGAATTGCAAGTTGCAGGTCCAGTCCATAGTCGATGGATGTTTTTCCTTGAACGGTTCATGAAGACCTTAAAGGGATTTGTGCGACAACGGACTCATCCTGAGGGTAGCATGGCTGAAGGTTGGTTAGTGTCGGAGGCCTTAGTGTACATTTTTCAGTGGTTGTCCACTGTGGACCGGGACAAAGGCTTGATATGGTCACTTAAGGAGAATGATTGTCTGAATGGAGATGTCCTAGTGGGAAACGGAATAGAGAAGAAGATTGACGCATCCATGGAGTCCAAGGTGAACCGATTTTGTATGCTACATAGCGCTACGATGGAGAAGTGGCTACAACGGTATGAGGATGCTCGAGCTGAGAGAGAGTCTGCAAGATCTGACTCTCGACGGAGTACGCGACAAAGGCCCATTCGATATCCGAAGGGCTTAGAGGAGATGCCTCCCAATCATGTCCACTAGATGGCCACATGAGGCCCTAACCAAAGCATCTCAAGATGGAGAAACAGTTACTGAAGAAGAGTGGGACTTCTCACGTGGAGGCAATCCCAAGGTATGCAATCTCAAGAAATTACAATCTATACTGCAAATTGCAACTAATATAGTTGTTCTTCTCCCAGTATAAGGTCCATAGTGCAACATGGTCACATGGATGACATTTCAGAGTAGAGCACATCGACAAGTTATGTTCAACAATGGACTATGGAGTGATGGCAATTTTTGAGCAGGAAAGCCGACGACGTGCCACAGATCCAAACCGTGTAGTTGCAGAGATGGAGTATTTCGGATGTTTGCAGAGTATCCTTGTAGTGGACTATCGAAGTTTCTCCGTGACCATATTTGATGTGCAATGGTTCAAGGTTACTCTCAAAGGAGCAGGTGCAACTGTTCGGCAAGGGCCAAGTGGCTTTGTTGAGATTGACTCAACGAAGAAGTGGATCGATTTGAGTGATACATTTGTTTTGCCAAATCACTATGAGAAGGTAAGAGTCCCTAATACTTGATGTGCCTTATCAATCTCAAAGTAGACTTTTATACTAGTCATAATATGGATCAGGTCGTCTTTTTCCCTATTCGGAACAACCTCAATGGTAGTATTGTCAAGATTGTGGGAGAGAAGGAAGGAGTCTCGCTTGAAGCTTTCTTGCTTGCACAATGGGGAAAGACACACAAGGGTGGAGGCTGAAAACAGTTTTCCTCTTCTTAGTTTTGTAAGCCAAAAGAACTCTAGTACAAAGAAATAGAAGAACCCTCTATATGGGTCTCAAACCAAACTCAACTAACTAAGGTGGCATACTAACTGAGCCATGAACTAGAGTAGATAAGGATAGCTATCATGTAGCTATTATTCATGGGCGGTGTACCAACCGCGTCTGCAACTGACAAGTCGGTGACATAAATACACAACGGTCACCCTGGCGTATCACGAGTGGAGCTCGATATCTCAACACTCCCCCTCGAGCTCAATCCCAATTCCTGCACACCAAGCAGGTCTCTGAACTTGCGCAGCTTCTCTGCGCCCAATGCCTTCGTGAATATGTCAGCTACCTGATCCTCTGTGCTGACATAAACTAGATCAATAAGACCTAGTAAAACCCTCTCTCGCACATAGTGATAATGCACCTCAATGTGCTTTGTTCTAGCATGATAGACTGGGTTATTTGCCAAGTATATACTACTCATGTTGTCACAATAAATGACAACTGGTCCATTTGTAGACTGATGCATATCATAAAGTAGCTTATGCAACCAAGCTACCTCACATGCAGCCATTGCTGCACCCCTATACTCAGCCTCTGTGCTCGACAAGGCAACTGTAGGCTGTTTCTTGCTGCTCCAAGTGACTGCAGCACTCCCAAAAGAGAACACATATCCACTGGTAGATCGTCTATCAGAAATACTACCAGCCCAATCAGCATCAGTGTATCCATGCAACTGTATCTGAATCCCAGTCTCATAAAATAGTCCATACTGCAATGTGGACTTCACATACCTGAGTATGCGTCTAGCCGCATCCAAATGTGGTTTCCTTGGAGCCTGCATAAACTAACTTACCAATCCAACAGCATAGCTCAAATCTGGCCTGGTAATAGTCATATAAATCAAACTTCCTACTATGCGTCTGTACATAGTAGGGTCTTCTAGAAGCTCACCTACATCTGTGCTCAGCTTCACATTCTGCTCCAAAGGAACTGAAATAGGCTTACAGCCTGTCATCCCATATTTGGACAGCATGTCCAATCCATACTGCCTCTGCAAGAGCTGTATCCCACTTGGTGATCTAATCACCTCAATGCCCAAGAAATAACGCAACTCTCCCAAATCCTTCATCTCAAACTTCTGCTTCAATAGCATTTTCACATGAAGGATATCTTCATCACTGTCACCTGTCATAATCAAATCATCAACATAAATGACAAGTAGCATAATACCTTTCTCTGTTTTTCTCACATAAAGTGAGAAATCTGCCTTGGAAATCTGAAAGCCAATAGTGACAAGATACTGTCCTATCTTGTCAGACCATGCTCTAGGTGCTTGCTTCAAGCCATACAAAGCTTTCTTCAACCTGCAAACAAACTCAGGATGAACAGCATGCACATAACCTGGTGGCTGCTCCATATAGACCTCTTCTTGCAAATCACCATGCAAGAAGGCATTCTTTTCATCCATCTGATGTAAAGACCATCCCTTTGATGCAGCCATAGCAATGACCGCTCTTATGGTTGCCATCCTTGCAACCGGACTGAATGTTTCTTCATAGTCAATACCATATGTTTGCGCATATCCCTTGACTACTAATCTTGCCTTGTATCTGTTCACAGAACCATCTGCATTGTGCTTCACCTTATAAACCCACTTACAGCCAATTGCATTCTTACCTTTAGGCAAATGTACTAATTCCCATGTAGCATTTGCTTCCAAGGCATCCATTTCTTCATCCATGGCTTTCTCCCATTTTTCTTTTCCCATGGCTTGCTCAAAAGATGTGGGTTCTGGTTCCTGTATCACTTTGACCATATATGCATAATGAATGGCTGTAAATCCATCATATTTCAGCCTATCCACTGGATACCTAGCTCTCGTAGACCTACGCAAAGTAGGTTCACTCCCAGGTGCTCTCAAAACATCCCTGGTCTTCCTTACTCCAGGTGTAACAATAGAAGGAATACCCAACTCATCATCAATGCTCTGTTCTGAGCCACTGGATTCACCATCCACATAAGAGTGACCTGCATTCACATCAAACATGGGCTGATCAACCTTCTCTTTTCCTTTTCGTGATATCTGCATACCACTATCTGCATTGCTTTGAGAAGATTCTCCTGATCTCAATCTGCCTGTCCATGGCGAAGAATGTGAACCACTACTAGAGGACGCTCCAAGTCCACTAATATTTTGTGATTGCTGCTGTGAATTTTGCGCAACATTACCATTTTGTGCATCTACATCATCAATCACATTTACTGGTTTATACCAGCTACTCATCTCATCAAAAACAACATCTCTGCTCACTATAAACTTAGAGTAGAAGGGTTATAGCATCTATACCCTTTTTGCTGCAGAGAGTAACCAATAAAGATGCACTTCTCAGCTTTTGGATCCAACTTGGGCTCAACTCATCTGGCACATGTACATAGGCAATGCAACCAAAAATTTTCAAATGAGAAATATCTGGTTTCCTACCAGTATACCTCTCCTCTGGAGTCATTCCATGTATTGCTGCAGTGGGAGTCCTGTTCATTATGTAGACTGCTGTAGCAACTGCTTCAGCCCAATAAAAATCTGCCAAGTCTTTTTCATTGAGCATGGCACGAGATACCTCTCCAATATGCATGTTTTTTCTTTCTGCAATTCCATTTTGTTGTGGGGTATGACTGCATGAATATTGCTGCTTTATGCCATGCTCCTGCAGGAACCTTGCAAACTCATTTGAGAGGTACTCTCCCCCTCCATCTAACCTTAGGCATTTTATCTGCAGGCCTGTTTCTTTTTCAACCATAGCTTTAAGAGTTTTGAAATGCCCAAAAACTTCACTTTTCTTTTTCATAAAATACACCCAAACTTTTCTGCTATAGTCATCAATAAAACTGACAAAATAATGACAGCCTCCAAGAGATGTAGCTTTAGTTGTCCACACATCAGAGTGGATTAATTCCAATGGCTTCTTACTCTCTTGAACATGTCTAGGAAATGGTTTCCTTGCCTGTTTTCCAAACTGACAGGCTTCACATACCTTATGCATTTCTGCAACCTTGAATTTCGGCAAACCTGCAACAATATTTTGGGCCTGCATTGATTTAAGTCGCTGTATATTAACATGACCAATGCGTTTATGCCAGATATCAATATCTGCAACTACACCAGTCCCATGTGCAAACATTGCTGCACTCAATTCAGACATGTCTGCATCCAATGTAAACATTCTGCCCTTCTTCTTTCCTTTTGCTATCAAGCGACCTTTATTTTTCATATCCTCAACAAAGTATCCATGAGGATTAAATCTGACCTGCAAGCCCTGTTCAACCATTTGACCAACAGAAACTAGATTCTTGGTGATATTCGGGACATGAAATACATCGGACATGTATTTCTTTTTCCCATCCTGCATAGACAAAGGAATTTTTCTAATCTGCTCAATAGGATGTGCAGTATCATCACCAGTCTCCACAAATCCTGGTTTTTCCATTTTCCTTGCATCCTCCATCCATTCTGCATGACCTGTCATGTGGTTTGATGCACCTGAGTCAACATACCATACATCATTGCTTTCTTCTGCACTTGTCACAGAATTATTCATGTGCTGCACCATAAACAAGTGCTCATTTCTGTCATCACCCTGTCTACTAGAAGATGCATAATTCCCTTGTTGCAGTTTTCCATTCATAATGTCATTTTGCTTTTTATAGCAGTCTTTAGCCACATTACCCATTTTACCATAGTAGTAGCATTCAACATTACTGTTTGCATTTTGGCCTCTTTGCCATCCACCACGACCTCTTTGGCTCCCCTTGCCACTAGAGTTACCACGGCCTCCTCCATAGGACTGGTTTTCTTGAGTTTGCTGCATATTCTGATTTCTACCACGGCCTCCAAATCGGCCTCCTCTACCTCTGCCTCTACCTCTTCCAGCATTTGAGTAGAAGACAGCTTCTTTTGAAGTTCCTCCTGAAGAAGATGCACCACCATTTCTCTATTCCTCAGAAATTAGAAGAGCAATCAACTCCTCAAAAACAGGAAATCTTTCACGAACTGAAATGGATGTCCGAAACTGTGCATAATCCTTTCCTAGACCATTCAAGGTCACAGAAACTAAATCATCATCTTCCACTGGTGACCCAATGGAAGCAAGTGCATCTCCAATCTTCTTCACCTTCATGTGGTAGTCGTTGATGCTCATATTTTCTCTTTGCACATTGTGCAACTCTTGCTTGAGCTGCATTTTCCTGGCTTGCGTATTTGTGCTATACATCTTTGACAAAGTATCCCATGCCTCCTTTGGCGTACTTGCATCCTGAATATGCATAATCATAGAGTCTGAAATGCTGATAGATAGCCAGTACATAACTTTCCTAGCTCTCTCATGCCATGCTTTGAATGCATGCATTTGCTGTTGATTGGGAACATCAGGAAGAACTGGTTCTTCTTCATTTCCTACAACAAATTCCCAATATCCTTTTCCCATAAGGAAATTCGTCATTCTAAACTTCCATGCTTGGAAGTTGTTCTTGTCAAGCTTTTCAGTTACAATCTGTGAAAGAGAATCAGACGCCATTACAGAACACTGCGAAAAATTCTGTCACTGCAAAAACTCAGCTTCACCCTCACAAGGGCAAATCTGCAAAACTGGCGAAAGTGGTATTTGACCACACAGTCACTTCCTAGTGACAATTTTGCATAAACAGGAACCAAGGATGATTCTGAAACTCCCAATGTCTCTGTGCACAAGCATACGATGCAATTTCTACAGTAACTTTTCACCGACCTGTAGAACAATGGCTGAACAGCATAAAACTGAGCCTTTTCCTGAGTGCGTGCAGAAAACTTTCGCCTCCAAAACAGGCCCCGAAATGGCCTCAAATCAAAAAAACAGGGTCGCCAAGAGCCAAAGCTCTTTCCCGCAGCATATACTACCCTCTTGCTTCACCGCGAAGGGCGTCTCAACCTGAGACAATGCACTCCTGCAATTTTCGGCTGTGCTACCTGCAGAGATCTGCTCCCAAAACAGAAAATGAAAGCAACACTGCTCCTCTTACCAGAACACCGCGAGCTTGGCTTGCTTTCTTGAGCTCCTTACCACGAACAAGGCTCTGATACCATGTCAAGATTGTGGGAGAGAAGGAAGGAGTCTCGCTTGAAGCTTTCTTGCTTGCACAATGGGGGAAGACACACAAGGGTGGAGGCTGAAAACAATTTTCCTCTTCTTAGTTTTGTAAGCCAAAAGAACTCTAGTACAAAGAAATAGAAGAACCCTCTATATGGGTCTCAAACCAAACTCAACTAACTAAGGTGGCATACTAACTGAGCCACGAACTAGAGTAGATAAGGATAGCTATCATGTAGCTATTATTCATGGGCGGTGTACCAACCGCGTCTGCAACTGACAAGTTGGTGACATAAATACACAACGGTCACCCTGGCGTATCACGAGTGGAGCTCGATATCTCAACAAGTATGTCATTCCCATGACATCTAGGAGTATCCCCGTGTTTGCCAGAACCCCCGTATCGATCGTAGAGGAGACACCTTTAATAGCGGTAATGACAGAAGGCATACAAGAAACTAGGATGAACTGCCTGGAGGACCAAGACATCTCACCTATGGAGATAGAGGAGATAGAGGATGGGTTTTTTGAAAATGAAGTAGAGTCCTCATTTTGTGGAGAATTTAGTATAGATCTCCCGGTGTATACTGAGCTATGTCAAGATGAGATTGTGGAACCCTAAACAAAAGTGACTCGATCAAAACGTTCCTCCCACTACAGCAATGCCACTTTTTGCAAATCGGTTAGGACACTTTGTATGTTTTTGGAGTATGGTGTTTTGTATTATCTAATTTTTTTTATTATTTTAAAATGAAGTCTTGCAAATTAAGTCTTAGTTTTATTATGTCATGCAATTCATTATCTAATTGACTTATTTTTCCTTGTATGTGTAGGTTTAGGATTTGGGCACGGACGGCAGGATGAGTCAGGATTTTACAAATGACGACATTGACGCGATGCTAGTGCGTTTCTCACTGGAGCAGCTAGCATGGGTCAGAGATAGAGACGATGCACAACTTTCCCATTCCACCTCAACACGATCGGCAGACTCTAGACGGTCCGATGCTTCGGTCTCCAATAGACGCAGTCGCGGGTCTCGCTTTGCTTTAGAGTCACGTAGTCGAGGAGGAGGTAGCTCCTAATGTGGGGACGTGGATGCAGTCTCTCCCACTCGCACTGCCACCAGGGAGTCAACACTGTCTTTCACTGGCGGTGGCGGGCAGACGTCTACTACTCCCACTCCTTCACGCACCCCACCGATCACTTCCAGGGCCGACAAGAAGTACACGAAACCCACTCCTCCAGGTATGTATTTTCGCATGAAGATTTTCGCAGTAGCACTTATCAATTCAAGTTGTGTTTGACACATTTGTATTAATGTCATGAAAGTACCCGTTTACAAAATCTTGTAGGTTACTTGTATCTTATAGATAAGGTTTCTGGCCATTTATACATGAATGATGAAGGAAAAGCTATCATCTCTAGGATGCATGAGTTGTGCCAACAAGTATTTCGGCACAACATTACAGACAAGTGGAAGGAGATCCCAGATTCCAGCAAGGAGTACATAATCGATACATTGTATCGAGAGTTCCCTCAGCCCTCTAGCAATGATAGATTTTCGAGAGGGTGGATGATGACGCGTATGCGTGACTATCACTCGCATAGGCGGTCTGATGCACACGAAGCAGTCAAGCAGGGCAAATAGAAGCCGGAGTGGCTGGATACAGAGGATTGGAGTAATATCCAAGATGAGGCGACATCCACTCCAGACAAGTGGAAGCAGCAGAAAGACGCAGCAAAGGCGTGCTTGGACGCAGGATTGGTGCATCACCTTGGTAGCGGTGGCCATGCAACATTCCTGGAAGATTTCGTAAGTATTAATAGAGTAGAGTACTCTAATTTAATGACATCCACGTTGATGTATGTATTTTTAACATGAATCTCAAGTACGTTGTTTCTCAGTGTTTGTGTGCCATAGAAAGGTTTTATGAATCGTGACCCGACTGCACTAGAGGTGACATACGGGGAGAAGCATGGCTTGAGTATCTTGATCGAGAAGCTCTATGCTCGTGGAGAACCGGTAAGTAGTAATAAATATCATTCCTAATTTGAGAAATCTATCATTATATGTCAGTTTGTATTTGATACTCACAATTATATATGTATTTGCTGTTGTAGACTCCCTTCGATATGCCACTACAGCGAGAGGAGTTTTCTGATGCGGATGAGTCGTAGAGAGCAGATTAGGCTACATAGGATTACTCCCCATCTTGTATTATGTAAGGCCTTATGGCCTCTATCCTCCATATGTAATAGCAAAGTGTATATGATTCGGACTTCTATGCTGTAGCATGACTCCATATTTGCTTTGTCGTAGTAACACTTCTCAATTTAAGTTCTGTTATTTTCTTTATCAATGCAGTGCACATTTGTGTTAATTAATGTCATGAAAGTACTTGTTTGCAAAGTCTTATCATTATTTGGGATCGATTGTCTAATTTCTCCTACCACAAAAAAATTTTATTCTCTGCAACCGTCAGTATCAACGTCGGAAAATAGTTCTGCAATCGTTCATATTAGCGTCACAAATTCCTCTATAACCGTCGTTATTTTTGTCGCTAATTTTGTCAGTATTAGCGTCGCTAAATAGCGAGGAAAATAGTGACGGTTTTGTAGCAACGCTAATACCGACGACGGGGATATTTTTAATATATAAAGAAAACGTCGTTATAAATATCGTGATAGCATGTATATGTTGTAGTGAAGATTGCATAGGTTTAATAGTTCATCAATTCTCTTCGTGTGCATGCATAATACCTCTTCCTAAAATTTATTGTAATGGCTGACATTAACCCCCATTTGGTCTTGTGATCTTGGATGAGCCCCAAATGAATAATATCCATTGTAAATTGGGTAAGTAGCAACCAATGAGTCAATGGACTGCCAAGGTAATCTCTACCCCAACCATTGACATTCCTTGCATCTCATGAAAAGGCCAAATTTCTTCTTTCTAATGCATTTCATTCTGATTGCCTAATAAAAATGTCTACCATGTATATGTTGGCTGAGGAAAAAGGCCAATGTCAGGCGAGGTGGTAAGACAAAAGAGAGGTGACCCTCCCTTACCACTTATGACCCTGAAGGGGTGCACAACCCGGCCCGAGGGGGAACTTTGCCCACCTCTCGGTGATCTGAAGCCCGATACTTATATGCAGGTGTAGGTACTCCCATGAGTTCCACTCCCCTGTCCCAATGATCCCTCTTGGATACCCCACAATGCTAATGGCACCCATGTATGACACTTGAAGTACATGCAGTCAAAGGAGATGTATGGTAGTAAACGTACTTATGCATTATTGGAAAAGCTGATGGTATGCAATGATGCTTGGGATTATGATCAGTATGCTCAAGATGCTATTGATGTGGCTGATCAGGCCCCTTAAACTATGCTCTATCCATGTAAGACCTTGGTATTAAGGGACATGCAGTGTTTTTGGTCACAGTCCTGAAGGACTGTCACAAAGATCCCATTGCAGACAATTCTATTCAAAATCTGGGGTGAAGCCTATAGCTCACCTTAAAGAGGGCTTTGTCCCCTCCGATTTGAATCAAAAACCTCCCCAATCAGAGCTACGGTGTGAAATTTATGCCCATTCTTGTGCACTAGGGTCACTATGTATAGGATGCGGACAACTCCAAGATAGGCACAATAAACCCATTACAAAAAATTCTGATCATTTTCTGTCACAAAGAGTAATAGCTCATCTCAAAGAAGACATTGTCCCCTCCGACTTGAGCCCAAAACCTCATCAATTAGAGTTCCCTACAAAGAGTTACGTCCCTTTTGCTGACAGCAGGTTGTGTGGACTGCATCAAGATGGCTGGCCAGAAAGTCAAAAGCAAGGCCCAAGAGGAACTCCAGAGGGAGATTCTCTCAGAATTGCACAGTTATTGGGTTAAATAGCTCCAAGAGGCTTACTTGTTAGATGATCACTTCAGCCACATATTTCAAAAATTATAGCATGGGATTATGGCTGAAAACTCCCAATATGGCAAGATTGTAATCCCCCACACTTCCCCCTTCATGCAGAAGATCATGGAAGAGATGCATTCTTGCCCCACTGCTAGTCACTTGGGTGTTTTCAAAACATAGGACAGAATTGCCAAGAGCTTTCATTGGAAAGGCTTATGGAGGGATGTCAAGGACTTTGTGACCAAATGTGTTCCATGCCAACAGAACAAAGATAGTACACTCAGGTCCTCTGGCCTCTTGCAGCCTCTCCCTATCCCTGAAGGGAAATGGACTCACATCACAATGGACTTTATCACTAGCCTTCCTGTGACTAAGAAAGGGTGGAAAAATATCTATGTGGTAGTTGATCGTCTCATCAAAGCTATCCACTTTATCCCCGCTAAGATCCAATATACTGCCTCTCAGGTGGCCACTCAGTTTATGAAAAATGTCTTCAAGCTGCATGGCTTACCACAAGTCATAGTACATGATCAGGATGCAAAGTTGATGAGCAACTTCTGGCAGACAGTTTTCACCTCCATGGGGACCAAGATTGCTTCATCCAATGCATACTACCCTCAGACTAATGGCCAAACTGAGAGAGTGAACAAATGGCTTGAGACATATTTGAGGCACTTTTTCCATGATGTATAGCATAGTTGGGATACGTGGCTTCACTTGGCTAAGTTTGCATATAATAACTCCACACACTCTAGCATTGGAGTTTCCCCTTTTGAGGCCTTATATGGGTATAAGGTTCCCCTTCCCACAGTCTTGTTTACTGATAAAATCAACCCTCAGAGTCAAGCTTAATTGGGTCACATGCAAGCTTTACATTAGCAATGCAAAATGAACCTTCAAAAGGCCCAAACACACATGAAACTCTATGTTGATGAAAAACAAAGGCATTTGGAATTCCAAGAGGGGGAAATTGGTCCTTTTGAAAGTTTCTAAGTCTTGATACTCAACTCTCAAAGAGGGTAGCAGTAACAAGCTAGCCCATCGCTTCTATGGCCCATACCGGATCCTGAAGAGAGTTGGTGACTTGGCCTACTGCTTAGAACTCCCCCCTACGAGAAAAATCCACAATGTATTTCATGTCAGCCAACTGAAACCCTTTGTAGGCTCCTCAGTGGACTATGTGGAAGAACTCCCCCCCATAGTCTATGACGACGGCATCACTCAATATGTCCCTGAAGCAATGAGATGAGCACTTACGATCTTGATCCATCAAAAAATACCTCATCAAATGGCAGGGCCTACCCTTGGAAGAAGCCTCTTGGTGCCCAGAAACCATCCTCAATGAATTTCCCTACCTTCGTGAACCCCAATGGCTGGAAGACTAGTCGGTCATGCCCCAAATTGACCACCCTCTACCCATAGACTGCACACTATTTCAGAACAGTTTTGTACATACTCAAATCACATGCATGTGCATTCTACATAGGCTGAAAGTACTCGTCATAAGCTCCGTTTCAACATATGGTACGCCCTATTTGGAGCAGCCTATCAAAAGCTGTGACCAGTTTACTTCAGCAGACTGGTCCCGAACTACATGCTGTCCCTAGTCTCTCCACACCTAATTTTCATTGTCAAAGGGCTCTGAGTAGTAGTCTGCAAGCCTCCTTAGCCCACCCATCACTCCCCTCTATTTCTCCTTGTTTTTTAGGGCAAAAACCTTCTAAGTGGGGATGGATTGTAATAAGCGGGATACACCCTGACTAGGGTTTAGACACCTCGTCACATTGACCAGGGTATTTAAGGTGTAAGAGCCCCAGATTAGGGCAACCAGTTATTATCAAGATCATACTCTTCACCTTCATCTCCATCTTCCATGGCTTCCTCCTCCCTTCTCTCTTTCTCTCTCTTTTTCTAGTCTTCTTCCTTCTTCTCCTTGCTCTCTTTCTCTCTTCTCAGCTCTTATTCTCTCTCCTCTCAGCTTCTTTCATTACAAGCAAGGCATGCTTGGATTTACATAGAACATTGGCAAAAGAATTTAAGGAAACTAAGAAGGGAGAGTCGTAGAGATAAATCCACTAATCCCTAGAAATTAAGATTTCAACAAGGAAGACTTGATAAAAAACATATGGAGTGTTGATCATACCAATGGAAAATAGCAATCTACCAATGTATGTTCAAGAAGTATTTCAATGTTTTGAAGACATACTATAATAAGAAAATTATAGGATATAGGATATAGGGGAGAACAATTACATTTGGTTCTAAAGGATGTCACTAAATGAGGTGCAGTAGGCCCATAAGGCTGCGTTCAAATGCTTACCCAAAGTCTTAGGCTTATCATAAACATGTTTACTGATGATTTTACAAATCATTCCAAATATTTTCTCTACTAGCCCACTCCATTAAGAATAATAAGGAGTAGAACGTCTATGTTTGATGCGTAGACTTACCATGAGGTTACAAGATCTCCACAAAAGCCTGGTCTCCTCTATGAAATATCTCTAGTGGAGTTCTAAATCTATAACAAATGGATTGAAAAACAACTTTTTCAAATATGTTTTGTAAAGCTTTCAGGTGGAATTGTTTTAAAATTTGAGCATCTTTGTTATTTTAATAATTTAGTACTATTTTCATCGTACATTATTATTTTGAGATAATAAGAAATCAAAATACACTTTTATCAACTACAATAGATTATTAAGCTTGTTTAGGTAGTATTTCATTTAAGTTTGAAAAAAAGATGTATACAATAAATGTTTTGGACCTAAAAACTTTTAAAATTTCAATTCTCAATCGTATTTATATGTAATAACAATTAGAATTTATATATTAATCCATTATAAACAAAAATTATATAAGAACATACTCATAAAGATTTATCAAAATTAGTTATTGCAAAATTTAAACTCAATAATTGAGTTATTATTTATTTATTTTTTTGCTATCATCCATAAATAAACTTAGTGAAAAGCTAATATAGCAAATTTTACTTTTTGAGTCAACGTATTACAGGGAGATGACATGTATACATGACATATAAGTTGTTCAAGTTTATATCTACCATTGGATATATGCATTAGTTAACGTCTAAGTAAAAAAAACTAAAAATACTTATGTCACCTTTTCTATATTGTATTACATGTTTTTTTCTAAATACATCAAACTTTCAATATCAAATAAGTTTTAATAAATATTAGATTTAGAATATATATATATAACAAAAGTATGATATGTAAAAATCTCATCTTTTCAAATAATGTAATTAGATATGTCATTTAAACATATGTTACTTTTAATCATCTATATTTATATTTACAAAAATATTACATATGAGCTAGCTTCCTTTACTTTTATCACTTTAATATATATTTTTAAAATAAATCACAAATAATAGGGAGCAATTTTTACAATTCAGTTATTTATAAACAAAATCTAGCTTTAAAGCATCAATAAATTTTTATCTCAACTATGATCTTGAAATTCTCAATGTTGGTAGTGGATACCAAGTTATTAAGGATTATAGTGGCACATGCCTAAGTTTTCATATTGACAAATATAATGGTGCACTTATTGACAATGATAAGAAATTTTAGCATTTCACAATGTGACTTGCCGTTGTTTGGTAAACCTTTGATCTCTTATAGCTTAAAGTGTCTTTATTATTAAATCCATTATTGGGATAGTACAAGACACCATGAGTAGTTTTAGCTACAAGATGTTCAATAAAATTTGGATCTAAAAGTAGGTAAACATTACCTAGCTTTGTAAATTATTGATCAAAGTTATTCAGTTTTAAGATACCATTAAAAATAGTTTATATGGTTATTAATGTGATTGATTGACTTTTGAAGCTAAGTAGGAAAGGTATGTAGTGAGGGGATGTTTTTCTCCATAACTATTGATTTTGTAGTGTAGCATTTGTGGAATGTTGATTCCTTAGTTATATGAAACCTAAAGTTTGAGTTTAGCTTCATGATGACATAAACTTGAGAACCAAAATACATATTTAATATTAACAAGAAAATGTTTCTATGAGTACAGTGAGTGAAGCAAAATCATTCACACGTGTGAGGACACACGTAGGGTTTTGTCCCTGTTGTAGGGCTCATTATTAATGTTCATGCATAGTGTGGCGAACTATGATACATGTCCTCACGCCAAGTAAAGTAAGAAAATTTACCAAAAACTATATATATATATAACTATAAATTTTGGATAGCAAATATCATTTTAAAAGTGCTACACACGTGATAATTTTTAAGAATAAATTTTCATTTAGAGACCATATGAGTTGGGATTGCAATTGTAGATTATGCTTAATACACCAATCAATTTAATAAAGGTTGTAATGGATAATTAAGGAATCACCATTTTCTTTTCTAAGGTTTATCACCTAATAAAATTTTCATCCATTGATAATAAATTTGGTAAAACTCCACATAAACTTAAGTTAAATCAACTCAGTTCTCATTGACTATTAATTGAACGAATACACTACGCAGGAGTGTGCGTGATGCAGTCTCCTAATCCATCAGTATTGACATGATCCGTTCAATCTTAGTTCAATAGTATTCATGTGTTGTGGTTTGCCTAGTTTTTGGAATTTTTTTAGTCTTAATGTTGTAGTCAAGGGTATGATATGTATGTTTTGTTTTTGTACTACTTGATATGGGGATTAGGGTGCTTGTGTGTTACATATCATGAAGCTTTTGGTTGTATGAGTGGCTAGGTTATGTCATTAGGATTGTGATTTCTTTGGGGTGGCCAATGGCCATATGTACACACACTGATACTTTTATCAATCTCTTATTTATTTTTTTCCTACTCTTTTATAGGTATTCTTTGGTCTATAGAGTGTCTCTTGTTGTTATTTGAGTGGCACCTCAACCAGTTCAATATGTTCCTCTAGTTTATAGAGACTACTCTCCATTTTGTTGAAATCGAATCTTATTATTAAGACTGACCTTTCCAACTTTGTGGCTTTTTTATTGCGATTGATTCCAGATTCTTATGCTCTATGTGATGAGTTCTTATCCTCTAATAGTAAGCCGGATGGTTCTATCCGAGATACCATTGTTGTGATGACACCTAGATCCTTTAGGAAGGCTTTGTCTCTTCCTGATCGTGGAGAGGTTTTTCTAATAGCTCATCAACTCTTAGCTAATGAGGACATTATCAAAGTGTTATAAAAAACAAACCCATACCATCCTGCATTCTAAGAAAGTTCTTACCATCTTACATGTCTTGATAGCAATGATCTGTGATCCATTTTGAAAGTTCCATCTTAGATGTCTCCATGGCAATGATCTCTGATCCATTTTGAAAGTTGTTGTCTCAATTTCTTCAAGAGAGATCAAACTCCATCCAATTATTTATCCAAGTATTTGTTCACTACCTCCATAACACTGCTTAAAGGAGTGCTCAATGTTTGAAGTTTGTACCTTTTGTACAAAAATGGGTCAACATTTTATTAAGATCACTAGGGATAGTGTGACTGTCACCTATGGGTCCTATTTATCTGCTTTTTTGACATACTCTACCCTTGCCAAAGAAATTTCACCGTCTTCTAAAAAACTTCCAATGGTTCCTCTACTAACAAAAGATCTTCAACCCATCCCTAAAGGTAATGATTCTCTTCCTCCTCTGGTGATCCAAAGAAAGTGCTTAAAGCATGTGGCTGAAATTGTTCTAGTTCCAGCTCCTCTATTGTCGATCCTCCCTACATCAAGAAGTGCTCTTCCTTCTGAATACCTTACATCTACAAACTTTTTTAGGGCACAAAAAAATGATAATATAGAAATATCATCCCTTCTCCACACTACTTGGTACCATCACATACCATTCATTTCTTATGCAAGGATATTTAATGCTCTATAGAGATATCAGTTACTGCCTGTATTCAACAATTATATTCTTCTTTTTGTGAGGAGATGCAGTAGTCCAAGGAGGAGTTATGTAAGGCTGAGAAACCTTATCTGATCTATTCAAATAAATGGAGTAGCACACTAAATTGTTAGAAACTCAGAAAGTGGAGCATATTTATCCATGCTGGTGAGATATTTTTTACATGCTTCAATTGACTCTTCATATTATTCCTAGTCTATTTCACCAAGTCCTGGTGTACTTTGTCAAAAATAGGCCCATAGCTTATTTATCCATGCTTCAATCGACTCCCCATATTATTCCTAGTATTTTTTTTCAACCTCAATTGGATCCCCAAATTAGTATTTTTACTCATTGCTCATTCATTGTAGATCCTATTTTCTCACCTCCTTCTGCTTTCTACTACCTGCTTTCTATTACCCTCCTGCTTTCTACTACCCTCCTTTCTACTTTTCTAGCATACTTTTTAATTTCTTTCTTATCAGATTATTTTGTTAAATTTCATAAACCTCCAATCTTCAAGCCTTTCTTCTTTTTATGACTTTTCATATCCGTTATTTCATCCTTTAGTGCTTATTCCTCTTCCTTCTTCTACATCTTTTATTCTTGATCCACCTCAGTTGGTTAGTAGGTACTTAAGATTTTATTTGCAAATACCTAGACATAGAGGATGAAGTTAGATAGATTTGTTGACAAGTCCGTAAATTAATTGGCCTATCATTATGGGGGTATGGAATACACCTATACAAGCTTACCAAAGTTATTTGTAGTTTGCCCGTATATATATTATCAATCTACTGATCCTTCAATTAGATTGGATGCTTCTTTTCTTGGTACTTAGTGTACATACATCATCATTCTCATAATGATCAAAAGCCACTACCTAAGTTGTGCCTTAATGCTAATGTGGATATTGATCCCCATCAATTGGATATTATGTATTTCTATGCTCTATATCTTTCGAGCACTTATCTTGTACTTGTGGAGAGAATGTGCTATTTGTAGTTATTTCAAAATCCTTTGAAGACATTTGTGGATGAATCCCTATCCATAAACAGATTTAGAAACCATCAATCTTTTAAGCATGATACACTACATTGATTCTTGATCTATCTTTGTTGATCCATAATGATATACTTTGTGTTTTTGGAGGTGCCATTCAGGTGACTATTGTATGTCTAGTGTGTATGTGGTAAATGAGATATGTATGAAGGGATCGTGGTTTAATGAAGCTGATTAAGATTATGATTCTTTGATGATTGCAATGGACAAAAGAAACATATTATATCCTTTACAAATTTATCATGATTTTATCTTTTTCAAATGAGCTAATGGATAAAATGTATTTTCATTTTTGTTAGAATTGTTTGTTGGATACAAGTTGTTAGAAGGAGTCACGTATTTATTCAACCTAGAGTTAATGATTGATAATGGTTATTTTAGAGAATTTATTCTCTTTTCCCAACGTCGTGAGGATGCTCCCTTAGATAAGTGTGGGGATATGTTGAGTACTGAAATGATTATATTCTAGCAAAATTTATTGAATTTTGGGTGATTTTTGTTTCATTCTGGTTGATTGATTAGTTTTCTTATCATTTGGAAGTATTTGGAAGTGTGTTTGAATGCGTTGAGTAGGTTTGAGAAGCTCATGATGGTTTTTAGTTGAGTTATGATGTGGTGATTGGTTTTGTGGTGAGTTTGTTTAGTTATGATAGGTCTTTTTTTTGCCTTTGTTTTGATCCTTTTTCTTTTTGTTTGAGAGTTTATGATTGTAGATGAGTGGTTTGAGCAATACTTTAGAGTTATTTGGATAGTTTGTGATGGTTTAAGTTGGTTTTGATTTGAAATATATGGTTTTTATACCTTCTGTAGTGTATTATTGAGCTTTGGTATGCCTTCTATTATCTTCTTTATGCTTCTGTAAGTGTTTAGATGGATGGATGTTTAATTTTGGGATGTATTCTAATCTTGGAAATAGAATAATGGAAGTTTTTAATATCTCCAAGAAGCAATGATACCAGTGAGCTAAAAAACAACACTACATTGGCTCTAATACCCCTTCATATCAAGCATACCTCTTGGGAGGGGTATCCATGACCAAGAAAGGATTAATAAGTGTGATTCATTGTTATTCTCATGTAATATTGAGAGAAAGCATATGTGAGGGAGATAGTGTATGAGAGAGAGCCAATTTTTATGAAGAAACATTGTATCTACATGAGAGAGATTGAGAGAAAGACTATGAAGACTCTGAAGATAATGAAATATTAATACTATGTGATGTATTTCACTCAAGTTGATCATTACTTTATGTTATTTTGGTTTTTTCATGGTTTTTATGAAGAATAAAAATAATATATTGAAGCTTTATTGTGATAAATCTTGATCATTACTTTGTGTTCTTTTGGTTTTTACATGGTTTCTATGAAGAATACAAATAATATATTGAAGATTTATTGTAATAAATCCATGGGAGATTCACTATATGATCCTGGGTGCAGATTGATTGTACTTGGTGTTCTTTTTCTTCTTGTGTTTGATTAAAGCATGAAGAACATGCTTGTTGGTGTGATAAGATATATTTTATTGTAGCAATTTTTCCATTTTCTCGGTGTTCCTCTTGGGGATCTAGGTTATATCTACTAGCTCTTCACCAAGGGAGTTGCGTTACTACTCTAAATTACTAAGACTCGCATCCGACACAAGAGGTCTCTCCGCATGGGACTTGTTGTATGCTAGGAGGCACCAAGGAGCCAAGGAGTTTTGGCTCTAATTTCTTAGGTGTGCTAGGAATAGGTTATCCCTAGAGCCTGAGTGGATCTCTTGAAATGTCTTAATGCTAGAGCTAAGTGTAGACTTGGTGGTTTCTTTTGTCCTTGACATGGACTAGAGTAGTTATTGATATAAAAATAAAAATAATAATTTTAAATAAATAATGTGTTTTTTAAACGGATTGTTTTTCGTTGTACTTGTATATATGCCTTACTTATAATATTTAATTATTTGCTTTTAAAGAATCTAAATTAAATCATACCTTCCATATAGATAGATGACAATTTCAACAAAATCATTATGTCTATAAACAAGTGAGTTGAGTTATTTTGACTAAAAAAATTCCCATCTAGGTCCTTCTCACCACCAAAATTATTGTAAACAAAGTTATCCAAACATTTCTTCCAAATATAGACTATAAGAAGTTTTTGTTGAACCTCCATGCTATCAAACTATTAATATATTGGATTTTTATGTGTGGATCTTCATTATAGAATCCTTATCATGATGTAATGCCTTTGGCTATCTGGAAAAAATTATATAAAAGATATTCTATCTCTTCTACTTATGCAAAGATAATAATTTTTAAATATTATGTTGAAATGTGAGAAAGTTTCTATGGAATCTCAATAATTTTGCATATTGAACTAGCTCTTTGTGCATTTAAACTAGGATATTTTGGTTGACGTTAATTCTATTGACATTAGGACAAAATTAAGGTCTCAAAATGCCCTCTAAGAGAGTTTGACCAATATATTCCCTCAAAAAAGGGGGACATAGTAAATATTTGCAAATGAACTCCAAACTTGTCACAGATTATGTTTTTAGAACCTACTATTTAAGAGCTTTCTAATGATATATGGCTTGATAAGGTTTGGGAGAGAAATAATCAAGTTATATGAAAGATTCCATCTTGCCTTGAGAATCTTACCATAACAAAATATTTTAAGAGCAAAGAGGAATCTTTATAGAATCTAGACTTGACTAATCTTGAAACACCATCATACTATATAATTGGAAAACTTGTGAAGAGTAGATCCTAAATATACATTCTTTGACAAGTTTGGAGTTCATTTGCAAAAATTGTACTATGCGCCATTTTTTGAGGGAATATTCTTGTCAAACTTCCTTAGACACTACAAGATACAGGCCTCATACCGACGTTCAAAGCAACGAAAATGTTCATAATTTTTTTTTTCCCTGTCGTCGCAAAAAATGTAAGTATTAGCAACGCCATAGAATAGTCACTATTAGCGTCACTATATGCATCACTATTTGCATTGCTATCACCGTCGCATATGCGACATTGATAGAGATTGCATATGCGATGGTGATAGCAATGCAAATAGCGACGCATATAGCGATGATTTGCGACGCTAACTGTGATGCTAATAGTGATGCGTACAATAAATTTGCAACGCTAATAGCAATGATTACAGGGAAAAAACATTTGTGGCAGGGCAACTTGCTGTCGTGCCACAAATAGCACTATGTGCTTTATTTGGGACATACAAAAGAGTTACAGTAAAGTGTACAATACTCATCTCCATGAAGGCAAAGTGTACTTCAATCCATAAGACTGATACATAAAATAAATACAAGATCGTGTAATGAAAGCAACGGTACAATCATGGCAAGATACAAAGGATGATAATAAGATAGTGCATTAAAAAAGTCTACATAAATCACATGACCAAAAAAGAAGAGGATGTGCGCTCCACCGATCCAAGGGCGAGCTATAGATCCTTGCCATCCAAAACCTTGTCCTGCCACAAAGGAGCATCGAACGAACTCTGCAAAAAAAGAAACAACTACAGAGCTCTTCTTTAGTGGACAAAACAAGAAAATAAGAAATTAAAGAACCACTACCACTACCCCTACTACAAAAAAAAAAACAAGAAAAGAAGAAATTAAAGAATTGCTACTACTATTACTACTACTACAAACAAGAAAAGAAGAAATTAAAGAACAAGATCTTACCCTCTCTTTGTTTTTTATTCATTCATTCTCCTCTCTCCCTCCCTCTCTCTCTCTTTCTCTCTTTCTTTATTATGTTTCATGTTTATTCCCTCTCTCTCTTGTTCCTTCTTTCTTTTTCTCTCTTCCTCTTTCTCTCCCTCTCTCATTTCTTCTCTATCTCTCTCAGTACACATCATTTTAAACAAAAACAAGTAAAAGAAAATGAGAAAAAACAAAAACAAACCAAGAGGGAGCAATCAATGCACTCATCGCAAAGGTCCAAGGATGGATTTAGCGGCTCCTCTTCATGACAGCCGCTCCTCTTCGCCCTTTGTAAACTTCCTCCTCTTCTTCGAAAACAATGGCGGCGCGGCGGTGAGACCCTCTCCTTCTCCCTCTTTCTCTCTTTCTCTCCCTCTCCCTCTCAAACGCATGATGCAGTTCACCCTCTCTTTTGCTCTTTTGCACAAAATGCCGTGCTCAGGTTTCGTCCTGGCTTTTTGGTTTGAGTACTGTCACTATAATATGTGTTGGAAATGGCCATCGCTATTCTCCTATATTCTTGTAGTGAGAGGGCTATTTGCTCAGGGGGGGTCACTCATGAATATATGTATATATAACGTGAGTTTAAAATAAGGGGTTTTTAAAACACCATTTTTATACATTTTTTACATACAAAAGGGTGTCATATAAAGGGGTTACTTACAGATTGAATAGAAAAGGGTTTTGTTTTATTGAAGAAAAATTCACAGATTAGGATATTTATAAATAGGCCATGAATGCATGTTATATAGAGAATATATATATATATAGTGAACCCCCTGACGCTATTTGGAGACCTCAGATTTCCCCTAATGGTTGCAATAGAAGAAATCCATTCTCAAGTAAATAAAACCTCTTAAGTTTGATCGAAAGAGTAAGGATCTAGGAATGGACAATTGAAGTCTGGATTGAATCCACGGAGGATAGGTTTCAAGTTGCAAGGACAATCGCCCCTAACCATGGCATGTTAGCTAAGTTTAAATTAATAGGGTAAGTACATCTCTAGTGGAAGTAGTGGTGTAGAGACACCAGAGTCTCAAAGGATACTACTATATGGAATCTATGCTCAATTTGGAAGCTATGCATCCCATATTTATACATGTAGGATACTTTGATAAGAGTTAAACCGCTTAGTCTCTAAGTAAAACCAAGGAATGCAAGATATTGGGGTCAAAGATCACTTGCCAAAGAACCCCATGGCTTTGTAAAAAGAGTGCAATGGAAACAAAAAATTGATGCAAGGAAGAAGGACAAGGTTAAAAGAACCAATATCTTCATTCTATTAAATCAAAATAATGGCATTCAAAGGTATTTCCACTACAATGAACCTAGCCACTATAAAAGAGAGTGTCTCAAACCAATACAACCTCTCATCAAGAGAAATTTTATAGCCAAAATAGAGGTTCAAGAGAAAGAAAAAGAGCTATTGCAACAACTCTGATATGAGAGGAAGAAGAAGATCCCTCAATGGAACTTCACACTATTAGTGAATTTGGGAAATTTCCACAAGTTTAGGACTCATGGTCAAAACTTTCTCTTTGCTATAACTCTCCCACCATAGCTCCAAATTTATTGTTCAATAGCTCAATAGATTCCATTTTTCATGAGGTTTCGAATGATGTGTCACATGATAGCTTTGGGAAACTTCAATATATCCTTTTGGAGTCCCAATATTCTAAATAATGAAGAATGGGACTTGAAAGATTCCCGAATTCACTAAAATTGTGTTGTTCAAGCAAAAATGGAAAGAGAAATTATTCATGCTACTCTTGATAAGAATAGAGAAAACCACCAGTTCTTCGTGATTGAGACACATACAAACCATTAAGGTAAACACTTCAAAATTTTTATAGATTGTGGAAGTACTCATTCCTTTATTTCTCCAAAATGTGCATTGAAACTAGGTATAGAGATTGCACCAACATCTAGACCTCTAGTAGAGTTAGCGAATGAAACAAAATTTGTATAATCAAAATAAACTTGAAATGTTAAGTTTAATCTAGGCAATTATCCATGAGTGTAAGGTTCCATTTCATGAACTTGAACTCTTATGAATGCTTACTAGAAATGGACTAGCTAATCCCCAATGATGCTCACATACATTGTGAAAGAGGCCAAGTCTGATTCCAAGCTGATCTAGAAGGAAACCTAGTGACAACTCAAGGCTAAGCTCAAAAACAAAAATCTAACCAAAGCTTCATAAATAGTGCAAGGGCTAAGAAAAGGATTGGTAGTGTACTTAATTAAGCTCATAAAATTTAGTAAGGACAATGAGTCAAAAGAGGATCCTTTGTGGATGAAGGATTGTGCAAATGTTTTCGTAGAAGAGTTAATCAAACTTCCATCTCCATGAGAAGTTTAGTATGAAATTAAGCTAGTACCAAGAGCTACTCTAGTTTTGCTAAAAGGTCGTACTACCAAATATCTAGCCCTAAAGCTATTGAGTTGAGATAAAAACTCAAGAAATAACTAGATCTAGGATACATCCAACCATAAAAAGAAAGATGAAACCCTTTATCTTTGCATTGACTATACCACAAGATAATTGATCACAACTAAGAACATGTACACAATCCCTAGCATTGATGGATTAATTGATTGAGGAAAAAATACTTTCAAAAATCCACCTAAGGTCTAGATACAAACAAATAAGGATAAACAAAGAAGGCATCCTACCTAAGGCCTTTAATATAAGGAGTGGATACTATGAGTTTATAGTTATATCTTTTAGATTAACTAATGCTCCTACAACCTTCAAAAGATTAATGTAGGACATCTCCTAGCCTGATATCATGATTTTATTCTCATCTTCATTGATCATGTTTTGACCTATTCCAAGGAAGAGAAGGAATATAAGTCACAACTCCACATTGTTCTTAATATAACGACGACGCACAAGCTTTATGCTAAGAAGAAGAAGTGCACACTCTTCAAAAGGAAGATCGAGGATCTTGAGCTTATAGTGTCAAAAGAAACAATTGTTGTGGATCACGCCAAGGTTAAGGATGTATAAGAATGGCTGCTACTAATGGCAATCATAGAAGTGGGTAGTTTCTTAAGATTGAGTGGTTGGTACCAAGTCTTTATCAAGGAACATGCCTAGATCACTTTATCTCTCATTGACTTACTAAAGAAGTACACTGACATAGTATGGACTCCAAGAGAGAGAGAGAGAGAGAGAGAGAGAGAGAGAGAGAGAGAGAGAGAGAGAGAGAGAGAGAAATTATGTGGGGAGGAAGGGGGTGAACACATGCAATCAGTATCTATAGTGCATGTGTATGTGTGTAGAGAGGGAGAATAAACCTACAAAAATTTGAGGCCTAGGATATTCTTAAAAAGAATGGCACCCTATACGTGATGTTCCTTATGCAATTACTAAAGAAACAAAATCTCATTAGTTGGCATGGCTTATGAAAGGAGATTATTATGGCATAAGAAAATTCCAGTTCAATTTTCAATAATTCTTGCATATGGGAGATGGCATCACTTATGCCACAATTAATGGCCTTACTTAACCCCACCCCCAATTTGAGATTGCAATAAGCATGACATATGGGATACAAATTAGCATCACTTATGCCAAATGAATCTTCTTGCTCAAACAAAACACAACAACCCCCTTCCCTCCCATATGCTCACCTTTCATGCTTTGTCTAAGTCGTGTAGATGTGAGAAAAGTTTTGCCAACTCAACCGTATTAAGCATGACATATATATATATATATATATATATATATATATATATATAGAGAGAGAGAGAGAGACCATGTGTTGATTCTCTATAGTGTGTGTGTACGAGTGTAGAAAGAGATAACAAACCCATAGCAATATGAGGCCTAAGATAATTAAAGAATAGTGTCCCATAAGCGATGTTCCTTGTGGCATAATCAAAGAACAAAAAAGTACATTGATTTTCATGGCTTATGTGACAATGATTGTCACATAAGGGACTACTAATTGAGGTGCTATAAGTGTTGCATATGAGACAGAAATTAGCATCACTTATATCACAATGAATGGCCTCACTTTTTCCCTTTCCCTCCCTTTGAAAGTTGATTTTCTTACCTTCTATGCTTTCCCCATGTTGTGTAGATGTGAGAAAATTTCTATGAATTCAAGTGCAATTCAATTTGTGCAAACCCCACCATGTTGAACATGACATTCATATATATATATATATATATATATATATATATAGATAGAGAGAGAGAGAGAGAGAGAGAGAGAGGCTCTATTTGCTCACTATATGTAGTTTGTATGTATGTGTATAGAGAGGGGTAAGGACTCCGCAGATAGAAATATGAGGCCTAGGAAAATATAAGAAAGAACAACATCCCACATGTGATGCTGCTCATGGCATAACAAAATAACAAAAATTTTACATTCATTGGTCTATCTTTGGAAACAATTATCATGGCATAAGCCACTTCCTATTGAGGTTGCTAGGGACAAAAATTAGCAATGCCAATTAGCATCGCTTATGCCACAATGAATGGCCTCACTATGCCCTTCTTCATCCCTCCATAAGTTAATTTTCTTACCTTCCACACTTTGTCCAAGCTATGAAGATATGAGAAAATTTATGCTAATGCAAGTGTAATTCAATTTGTTCTAACTTTACCATGTCAAATACGACACACACAAAGAAAGAGAGACAAAAATAGAGGGAGAGAGAGATATAGGTTGTCTGCTTATTTAAATATATAGTCTGTGTGTATGCGTGTAGAGAGGGATAATAGGCTTGCATCAATATGAGGTCCATGAGAATTTAGAAAAGAATGGCATTTCATAAGTAGTCTTCCTTTTGGCATAACCAAAGTCTTTTTTTCTGTGCAATCTAATGTATGAATGCATGCACTAGATCAAATGGAATGTGATAAAGTAGCCAAAGAAGATTTGGCTAATGCCAGTCAGTGCATTTGAGGAATAACTGGTTGGAAAGATCCGGTAGATTCTTTTTCCACCTTTGCACATTTGGCTAATGTCAATCATAAAGAAGTCATGATTGAAGAAAAGAGAATAAGAGAAGATGAACTAGGGCCTTCCTCTTCTGGCCCTCCAAAATAGGTAACTAGAAGAACACCTGAACAACCAAAGCTTGCTGAAAATATAACCCCAGATCAAGAGTTTGAAGATGTGCCATAAACAAAGAAGACCGAAGGAAAGAAGAAAGGCAAGCAGGCAGGCTACAAATTGCAGTCTGACATAGAATCTGCAACCGATCTCAAACGAGTCCTAGAAGAATGAATTCAATGAGAAAAAATTGAATTCACCTTAGGCGAAACTCTTGGAATTTCCAAACGTGAATTCCATGATGTAATTATTAATGTAATCAAAAGGAAAAGACAATATGTTGGTGATGAAGCTGAAGAAACAGTGCATGCTTTTTTGCAAGTTCTTCATTGCAAGTTTTTCGAGTTTTTGTGTAGGATGAAGAGAAGTTGACTTCACAAGGAATTCATCTTGAAGCAGTTAAAGAATTAATTGCAGCAATTGAAGCTGAAGATAAAGACATCATAAATGCAAAAATTAAAGAAGTGAAAGCTAAAAATGTAATGGTCGGCTAGTCAAAACTAGTTGGGCAACCCACCTCTCAAAAAGAAGGCCCTCTATAGCACATGCATGAGGAGGAAGAGGCTCAGTTCATTCCAAGCAGCCACTACTCTCATACGCATTGGACAAGAGAAACAATGGAGACAATCCTCAAAATTGGAGAAAAAGAAACACCATGTATTGCACGCTTAGACCATGGTTCGAAGATAAAGGTCATGGCAAGGAGTCTCTATGAAAGTGGTGGATGGCCCATGGATGTTGATCCAGGTTGGCAAATGAGAGCTGCAAACAACTCTTCAAGAGAGTTATATGATACATGTCCTAATGTGGAGGTTACTATTGGAGACATAAAAGACAATTTTCACCTTTTTGTTCAAGAATCTTGTAGTTACCCTGTCATTCTTGGGCAACCTTACATTTCTGAAGCCCGCTTGGAAACAAAAGCTCTCGATGATGGTTCTTCCTATGCTCGAATCCGAAGCAAGGATAATGAACAAGTTGTCCAATTTCTTACCATTTATGTTAACCATCATCGAAACAAAAATCGACTGCGTGATTATCATGTGCCTTCTAAAGCCCGAGAATTCAAGGGTTTTCATGCTGCACTGCTACAAAAGGAGGCTATGGTAGTGCGTCATGTAAAAAGATTGAACCTCCTTATGCTATAGAAACTGTGTCTCTAGCAAGTCTGTATGTATATACAACCAATAGTATGGGTTGTTATAAGTCTCTTCTAGACATGACTAAAGCTAAAGGAAAATACTTATGTCATGTAAAAAGGGAGCTCAAAACTTATGACATGATGGCTAAAAATGAAGATATTTCAGGCTTTTTTTTTGGATTGATTACTACCGGTACATTGGCTGAAATATATGCAACTTCTCATACATAAAATCACGTTGAAAATCAGTCCATAGAAGTATATACATTGGATTTTTATCAAACAATTCAAGAATTTGTTGAGTAGGAAGACATTGGTTTACTCAACAAGATTGAAGCACAAGTGAAGACAAAATGCAAGAGGATGGATAAGAAAGTCAAGCCTGTGGCAATCCCACTGCTTCCTGAAAGTGAAGGGTCGTCTTATAGGGCAACAAATTAGCCAAGTCTTCGTGATCCTTCCAACATTGGTCATAACTTCACATCTGAAAGTATAAAATAGCTCAAAACAGGTGAAAATTCTTTCCTTTCGCTAATTGAAAAACACTCTTTTATGCAAATGCTGATGAAATGTCAGGGAAAAGTTTTTGCATTTCAACCAAGTGAAATAGGCTATGTGGATCCAAATATTGTGGCTCCTATGGCCATTTTTACAGTTCCGCATGTATCTTGGAACCTCAAACCTATTTCTATTCCAAGGGCACATTTGCCCAAATTACTGAAACTTCTAAATGAAAAGATTAGAATGAAGATTTTGGAACCTTCTTCAGCACCTTACTCAAACCGATGGTTTACTGTGCCTAGGAAAAATGGATCTTTACGATTCATTCAAGATCTATAGCCTGTCAATCGTCGTGTCACAATCCGAAATGTTGGTTTGGGTCTAGTTGTTGATGAGTTTGCTGAAACTTATGTAGGTAGAGCAATTTATTCTATGGGCGACCTATATTTAGGATATGACCAATTTAAACTTTCATTAGAAAGCTGAGACATTACCACAATGAAGACACCTCTTGGATTGGTCCGCATGTGCACTCTACCATAAGGTGCAACAAACTCTATAGCCCATATGATGAACGCCATGCATAAAGTCTTAAGGGACTTTATTCCAAAATTTACCCTTCCATTTCTTGATGATGTATCAAGGGATGTGAAGTCAATGAAAATAATGAGGAGCTTGACGAAGACGGCTGCAAGACATTTGTAGTTAACCATATTCATGATTGTGACAAGATTTTGACAAGGCTAGAAGAGGTACATCTTACCCTTTCTAGAGCTAGTCAATTTTTTGAGTAGAAGAAGTCCTAGTGGTCGGTCATCTATGTCCCCCTACGGATGCAAACCTTCTCCAATCAAGATAGATGCCATCAACAGAATGCAAGAAAAATGCACAAATGTTTCATAAGTAAGAAGATTTCTTGGTGCATGCATATTCTATCTCATACAGATACCATATTTGGCTCATATAACCAAAAATCTTTATCAATTATTAAGAAAAGGCCAGATATTCTCTTGGGATAATGAGTATACTCTCACTATGCGTAATTTAAAGAAGCTATTAATTTCATCCCCTACTCTCAAAAGGGCTGATTGTTCAAATGGTCAACCCATCATCCTTACTGTGGATACAAGTCCCATTGGAATAGGATGGGCTGTTGGCCAAGAGGATCTTGAAGGTAACATGTATGCAATTCGTTTTGGAGGAAAAGTTCTCAATGAACGTCAAAGAAGGTATGCACAAGTAAAAAGGGAATTGTGGGGAGTTGTAATAGCATTAAAGTGTGATCGTGAATACTTTATAGGTGCTTCCTCCGTAGTGGTAGAAACTGATTGTCTTCCACTCTTGGGCATGATTGCCAACTGCTCTACACCCGACATTGCTATGCTAAGATAGATTGCATATATTGAACCTCTTAACCTCGAATTAAAGCATATTGCAGGAAAGACGAATCCAGTTGCTAACATGCCATCACGTCCAATATATGACAATGAAAAAGAGCTGACACTACAACAAAAAGGCCTCATATACGCACATTTAGACGCGATTTTTGAATATAGAGAAATTCTTATGGGCGCGTCTATCCGCCCGTCTATTTGCGCATCTACCATTTCGCATCTATAATCGCATGTATCAACGAATTTACACTCACAAATAGACGGGCAATAGATGCACATATACACGCGCATATAGACACGCTGGTAGACCTGCTTTTACAAGCACTGATAAACGCGAACGGAAAACAAAAAATGACATTTTTTAAAAGATATTTAATTTCTTTTTAAAATTTAAATTATGAAGCGCCTGTATAAGCGCGTGTAGTCGGAATTATAGATGCGTGTATAAACGCGAATTATCTGCAATCTAGACACGCTAATAGACGCGCAAAACAGAACTGTTAAAAAAAAAACCAGAGAGCATGTGACCACATACTCTCTGGTTTTTTTTTTTCCCCTCCCATACATCAGATTGTGTATTTGGAAAAAATACAATGTATCTTACGGGCACGAGAATTGAAAATAAAAGTCCATGTATTCATTATATATCAAAAGCATTTACAAGGGAAGTTTAAGTGCTTGTGACCTAAAGCATGGCCGCAAGCAGTAGGCTCAAAGAGATATCATACATATACAAGAAAAGAAAGCCTCATGAGGAGGTATGGTGCTCCTCTACGAATCTGAAGAGAAAACATCTTCGCTAGTACCACCATGGCCTCTGCGTGCTGGTAACTCTTCACTTTCTTAGCTGCTTTCTTCTTGGCTTTCTTCCACTCTATGCGGTGGCACATAGGTGGTTGGCTATAGGCTCCACGCCCCTCCTCCAGCCTCCGTAGTGAGTCCCTGGCTTGTGTCATGAGGTGGGATCTTTTGTTGTGAAGCATATCCCTCGCTTTTGTACGTCCCCAATCATCCGAGAATCACTGACCCTCAGGATTTGGGTACCTCCTATGGACTGCCCTCAACACCTCCTGCCACAAGCCGCTTTTCTCATTTTTGAAGGCAATGAAACAATCTTTATATGTCGCATGCATGACGCTCCTCATGTACGCCATTACATCCCTTCCCTCATCATCATGAAAGATGCCACCAGCATCTGTAACTCTATAGTACTGGCGTACAACCTCCTCTACGTGATCTATTGGTGAGGGTGATCACTCGCCATCTCCTAGGCAACCCCCACACAAGCCTCGTCCTCCCCCTCGACTCTCCCTCTTCCCTCTCTCTCGACTACCCTCTGCCTCGCTGGACGCACAAGCTTCTGCAGATGTATGTGCTTTTGCAGATGCTTATGCTTCAGTCGATGCACGTGGAGCACGTGGAGTACCTGCATATGGAGTACTTGCATATGGAGTACCTGTATGTGGAGTACCTGCATGAGGAGTTTGGAAAGTAGTGCTAGGCAAAGACGCTAGAGGCGTCCCAAACATGACACTGAACACCCCGTCCACTGTGGGAGAGCAGCCAAGGTGTTTGGTCATCTCTCCCATGAAGTCTTCCCTACTAGGAAAACCTCCAAAAAATGCATTGACCCCCTTGCCAAAGGAGGCCAATGTATCATTCATGCGATCCACATCTGGGTAATTGCTAGATGAACCAGGATACGACATCTGAAAAAAAAAACACAGGAAAAAGACAAATTTATTTGCATACAAAAAATCATATATTATCTACATTTTCAAAGAGCTTTCTTTAGACATTGAGCATAACACTTAAGTCCTAATGCTTCTCTTAAACAAGAAAAATGATAAACACAAACATGGGATTAGTCACATTCATCATTGCAAAAATATATTGTTTACTATCAGAATTGGGAGATCTGACGCGTGTATCCCCGCGTCTACATTGCAGGTTAGACGCGCTCTCAGACACGCTCTAGAGTGAATCTTCTGTCCAGTGTGTCTATCTGCACATCTAACATGCAGCACAGACGCACTGTCAGACGCACATCCCAGGTCCATGCATGTGTATAATCGCGTGTAGACTACAAGTCAACCTTCTGTGCAGCCCATGTATCATCGTGTGTACACTACAGAGCACACGCCCCATCACACGCGCTCTAAGATGTGCCCTTAGACGCTCTTACAAGAAACATTTTTTGCGTCTATGTCTGCGTCTACACTGAGATGTAGACGTGCTATCAGACGCGCTCGGTTGGTCGATTTTAGGCCGACGACTGCCATTGATGATTTACAAAATGCAATACATAACGGAATCACAAATCCTAAATACACAGAAAGAGAAGAGAAAGGAAGAGAGAAACAAAGAGAGAGAGAGAGAGAGAGAGAGAGAGAGAGAGAGAGAGACTCACCTTGGGTGTTTGGTGTGGCGGGTGGTGGCGCTTTTTCCTTCTCCTTCTTCCTCTCCTTGGTAAGTTACCCTTCCTTGATGCTTGCTTGCTGCTTCTTCTTGTTCTCCTCTTTCTTGTTCTCTCTTTCTTCCTCTCCTTGGCTTTCCTTTTTCCCTTCTTGTGTATTTGAAATGAAAGAAGAGGTGAGTCATGAGGAGATGAGGCATGAAGAGACTACATGTCGGCTAAACTCAAGCTTCAGAACCGCAAAAAACGTAGGAAAGGAAAGGCACAGTTTGAAAAGAAATGATTTAAGTATGGTTTGAATTTTGACGTGTGCGTCTATTTTCGCATGTATATGTGCATCTATTGTTCAGATAGACGCGAGTATAAACGCGAATATAGATACGAAAATAGACGCTAATATAGATGCATAGTTAAACGCTGTCGTATTGCTGCGCATTCGAGAAGTTGTCGAATGATGACAGAATCGGGGAGTCGATTGCTGTGTTGGAGAATTTGAACCAACAAGCCATTCTCTTGGTGTGGGATGTTATATGGCCAGAGAGAGAGAGAGAGAGGGACAGAAGGACTGAGGGGAGACAGAGAGATAGTCACTTGTTGCTGCACAATTGACAGTAATGGCTTCATTCTTTCATGACAGCACAACACGGGAGGTTGCTGCAAAACATGGTTTAGTTACCATTGCATTAGACATCTTATCATGATTTGAGATAAAGAAGGGCACTGATACTTTGGTTACTGTGCCAAAATGGGCAACTACTTTGCTGTTAGTCCTGGACCTTCTGTTACAGTATAAACCAAAGATGTCAAAAGAGACTGAGGAGCCTGCCAGGTCAAGCAACATTGGAGATGCAAGTGGATCAGGCGCTGGTCTAGATCATCAGAGATCTGAGGTGAGAGGTCTTGTAAATGAAATGGAGTCAGATCCTTTTATTGCCACACTTGGCAAAGTTGCAGGATTTTTGACAGAAAAATGAGCAGCATCATGCAATGACTATAGCATGCAATTTCCAGCTATAACAGTGCAAGCTGTTCTGCAACTGTGTGCAAGACTCACTAAGACGCATTCTGTTGCTATTCAATTCCTTGAAGCAGGGGGGGATTGACTGCGATCTTGAATCTTCCAAGGTAGTCCCTTTTTCCTGGATTTGACAGTGTTGCTGCTGCTATTATCTGACATTTGTTGGAGGATATGCAGACATTACAGCAAGCTATGGAGCTGGAAATAAGGCATACACTCATGGCAACTCTTCAATGACACAATGGATGCGTATCCACTCGCATGTTTTTGACAGCACTAGCACCTGTTGTTTTGAGAGATCCTGGAGTTTTTATGCAAGCTTCAGTGCTGTTTGCCAGATTGAGAACATTGGTGGCCGGCTTCATATTGTTCTGGCAAAAGAAAAGGACAAATTTAAGGATGACAAAGACAAAGGTAAGGTTGGAACTACGCTTGAAGACATGTATGGAAAATGTGGAATCTGGGCGAGGCTGCTTTACTAGTTGGAAGGGGAGAAAAAGCAAGAGAAAAAAAAACAGGCAGAAAAAGGAGGAGCTTTTACGAGAGCAGGAAACGGAAACAGGAAAAAAGGCCTTCGCCATGCTAGCAAAAGGGGAAATTCTTTTGGCTACCTCGACAAATATAGAGGAGTCTTACATTGGCATATCTAATCCATCAACAGTCAATTGGGAGAAGCATAGAAAAATCTGTGAAGTTTGCAACTCTGCAGTTCCGTGTTAATTGACCAGCTCTTCTTTTCTGCTACTCATCACAGGAGGCAATTATATACTAGTGAAGGTGTTGGCTGGCACTCCTGTATTTCCTTTTGTGTTGTGGTCATACAACCTGTTTTTGTTCTCGTCTGCAACCGTTTCTCTGAAGGCTATTTCTTTTCATATCAGTGGGGGGTTGCCAACTTTCTGAAGTACTATCACTATCAATGTTTCTGGAAATCCGTTTCTCTTTAAACCAGTAGGGGACAGAAACTGTGGAGTTGCACCTGAACTCACCCCTTCGCTTTCACCTTTCAGTTCTGGCAGGAGTCTTCAGAAAATACTGGTGGGAATTGGGATAACTTTTGCAGTTACTATTATTGTATCACTTGCAATATACAGATGGAAGTTTCTTGGTAGAAAAAGGTTGCTCATGGCAAATTCTGGACATTGTCCTCCTATTCCACCTATCACTGAGTTTAGAAGAGTTGCAAACCCTGTGCTGCAACATGTAAAGAATGTCCACTTTGTCGGAGTGCAATCACTGATCGGTTAATAGCTTTTACAGCTTGATGAAAGGTAGAGAGTCCTGCAGTGTCAGGTTTTGGTCCTTAAGCACTGGCTGAAGTATTTCGTGGTTACTCAATACACAATTTCAGCATGGAGATCTGAGTGAAGAACTAGAGGGTTTGAATGCTGCTGTACAAAATAAACAGGGAGAAGGAATTACTACTTATGCCTCTGAATCTAATACCTGAGGGAAAGGCAGTTGCATGGAGTTCAGTGCAATGGCCATTGTTTTTATTGGCAAGCAAGGTTTTCTCTGCAGTAGAGCTTGCTGCAGATTTTGATGGTAACCAGGCAAACTTATGGGAGAGGATTAGGAAGGATGAATATACCAGTCATGCTGTGGAAGAAGTGTAATATGGCTTTTGTCAAATTCTGATCAACCTTCTAAATGAGGATGCTCTGGCCTGGATTGAGTCTTTAATGGCTGCTTCTATTCTAATTAGAATCCCATATATGCTGTTCTGTTACTATTGCCCTACAAGTATTGGAATTGCTTGCTGAAATGAAGCAAATTTACAGCAAACACATGATATATACCATGCAGAACTGAGATTGTACCAGAGTTGCAAAAAAAACATTTTGATATATGATAGAAAAAATTCATAGTAGTGAATAAGACTGTTGTGTGTACTTCTTCCTCGTTTATGAAGGATTTCCGGTTCACTTAATACAAAAGGTTGTGTATGACCATGAACATTATACAGTCATATCAGATTTGAATTCATTCACTTGCTTGATCTTCTATCCTGAAATTAGTCAAGGTCTTCTGTAGACACGACTTTGCTTTGCTTTGGCAAATCCTTCGACATCTTTGGTGAACCCAACGTGAAAGCGTCGCAGAAATTTCAGGATGGGAGACACTTCAGCCTCTATTTCAGCTTCCTCTACAACTCCAGCTGCGTCTACTTCAGCTCCATCTATGACTGCTGCGTCAAGTACTTCAACGGAGGATCTAAAACAGATTTTGCAGAATATGTCCATGTATATGCAGCTCCAAAATCAGCAAACACAAATGTATATGCAGCAGCAACAACAATTGCATCAACAACAGTTGTCTCAGCAAAGGCAACTTTATTCGGAGCAGGAGAATGCAAACAGCGCGACTAAGGCTATTGAAGCAGTTGAGAGTGAGAAGAAGTTATTTGACGGGCGTAATGTTTCAGCATATTTGAAGACATATGAGATCAAGATGGGGTTCTTTGGAGTTCCTGCTGGACTTATGAGTAAGTACTTCCTTCGACTTGTCACACCTGCTTTGAGGACAAAGGTGACTGATTTATATATTCAAAATACACATTGGCAAGATTTTAAGAAGGCTCTTAAAGAAGAATATTTCCTTGAGGACTTTGGTATGGCTACTCGACGGTCATTCCGAGAGTGGGTCCACATGCCAAACAAAGGTCTTGCTGCTTCGGAGTTGATTCGAGAATTCGAAGAAAGGTATAGTCAGCTTGATGCTATTGAACAAAGAGCATTGGATGTTGAAAAAGTTGAACTTTTCTTGCAAGCTGCAGATCCTACTCTTCAAGAAGAATTGGGTGAGCTTCTTGAAGATCGCACGAAGCCTATGGGTCTTAAAACTGATTGGCAGGATGCTCAGGATGCAGTCTCGACTTTGACCAAGAGGAGGATATGGAAGACTCGCCTACAGAATGGTTCCATGACACCTACACCATTATCTGCTCCTATGCCTACTTCTATCCCTGTTATTTCTTCTCCTCCTCAGCCAGTTTCTTGGCCTATGCCAGTGCCTACTGTTTCTACTCCACCTATTCCTCCTGTTCCACGACCGATGCCTACACCTTCTGCTCCAAAACCATCCGCTCCATCCGTGCCTACTTCTCTTGATGACATAATCAAAGGAATCACAGATTTGACACTTGAGTCAGTCAAAGCGGAGTTGGTGGGTAAGTTGAAGGAGCAGTTTGCTTCGACTGCGCCTGCTACTTCTTCTAGTGCTCCTATTGCACCTAGGAGTGCTCCTAGTGCACCTAGGAGAGATCGGAGATGTATTTGGTGTGATAGTACGGAGCATCAGCATTGCAGGGATTGTGACTCTTTCCAGGATGCAAGGAGGCAGAATTTGGTATATTGGGGGCAAGATGGTAAGATTTGGTTGACTGAGACAGGAGCTCCACTTGCTACCAACTTTGGTAAAGGTGGAATGAAGAAGTTAGTGGAGGACATGGCTGCCCGTACTTCTTATGTGACGGCTAGAGGTGATGCTTCTGCATATGGAGTACAGATTGAGAAGGGATCGGAGACTCAGTCCGCACTATGGACTTATGCTATGGAGATTGCAAACAAGGGGAAAATTCAGCAAACTGTTTTGACTAGCGCAGGCTCTAGCATCAGATCAGAGACAGGATGGGACTCGCCTGTTAACAGGTATTCTATTTATGCTTATTTGGCTAAATCTCATGGTGCAGATGTATTTGTTGAGGAGAAGCGTAAGAGGGATGAAGAAAATCCAAGTGCAGCTAAGAAGACTAGAGGGGGTGAGTTTGTTACTCCACCTATTGCAGGACCGTCTTCACGATCAGGGTCAGATCGACAGATGGAGGATGCTCAAAAGAGGGAAAAGAGGCAAGAGCCTAGAGAGAGAAAGCAGCCAGGATTCAGATTGATGTCCGACATTGAGACATCTACTGACATGAAGAAAATCTTTAATGATAAGATACTTGGCAGTGAGGTGACTTTCACTATTTCTGAGGTTTTGGGTATCTCAAAAAGAGAGTTTCAGGATCAGTTTCAGGAGGTCCTAAAGAGGAAAAGACATGCATTGTCTACCACTGATGCACAGGGAGTTTTGATTGGAGAGTTGGATGATGATGATGATGAGGTTATGGTTGATAATGCTTCTGTTTTGCCGCAGGTAGAGAAGAGGGTTCAGCCTATGCATTATGCTGAAATTGATGAGCCTGTTTTGATACCGCGTAGTCACTTTTCGCGGAGCCATTGGGCTAGGGCAACTACAGAGACGATGGTAAAGGTTGGAGAGAAACAGGTGCCTTATGTTGCATTGGTTGATCATGGTTCAGAGATTAATCTCATTGTACGTGGAGTTTATGAGAGTAACAGATGGCCTATGGATGTAGAGCATGGGTGGCGTATGAGAGCCGCCAATAACACTGCAGGTGATTTATATGTTGCTTGCCCTAGTGTCAGGGTTTCTATTGGTGATGTAGAGGAGGATTTTCATTTCTTTGTGCAGGATTCATGCTCGTATCCCATAATTCTTGGTCAGCCATTCATTACAGAGATGCACATGGAGACAAAGGTCATGGATGATGGATCTGCTTATGCACGGATTCGCAGTAAAGATGGTATGAGAGCAGTTCAGTTTATGACTGTATGTGTGAACCATGTTAGAAACAGGGATACTCTCAGAGATGCACCCTTACCCACTGTGAGGGATTCGGGTTTTCATTAGGTACCGCTGTTTCGCGAGACGACGGTGGTACAGAGGAGAGGAGATTGGAGTTCTCGCCTCCTGGCAGTAGTGATTTCTCCTCTGGTTATGTTGGGATTTCAGCAAACAGTTCGATGAGCTATCAGAGGACTTCTAGATTGTCTAGAGCTGCCAGGCAGTATATATGCAGGAAGGAGAAAAATTTGAAAAATGCAGGAATTTTGGAGGATGATGAGCACATAGATGGTATGTATGACAGTGTGATTTGTGCAGATACGATGGCAGAGATGGGAGATATGCTGAAAACTGATATGCTGAATTGTCATGGTAATGTATTAGTGCAGTCCCTGGACATGTTTCATGAAATTGCAGATTTTATGTCACAGATTGAGTCAGAGGCTGAGGTAACTCAGCAAAGAGTGTTGAGTGCTGAAGAAATTCAGCAAACAGAGTTTCCAGCTGGTTATGATCAGCTTTCAGAGAGACAGAGGGCTGAAAATTTTCAGCCAACAGAGTTTACTGCTGAAATATTTCAGCATTCAAAGTTTGGGGCTGTTTCTATGCAGTCCATAGAGCAGAGGGCTGAGAATATTCAGCCATTAGAGTGCAGAATTGCTGATTTACAGCAAGGTTTATGTAATGCAGAAGAGCATAATGAAGCCAGGGTTGACACGAAGTACAAAACTGTGGATAAGAAGGTGAAGCCGGTTGCTGTACCGCTTCCACCTGACAGTGATCAGCAAATAGAGAGGGCTGCTAAACAGCAAATTTTGAGGAATCCGAAGCATATTGGTCATAAATTTTCAGCAGAGACACTTGCTGAATTGAAAATTAGAAATGGTGATTTCTTGCTACCCATGGAGAAGCAATGCTTTCAGGAGATGCTTGAGCGTCATGGAAGGGGATTTGCTTTTGTCCCACATGAGATTGGATGTGTGAATCCTGATATTGTTGCTCCTATGGTCATCTTTACTATTCCTCATATCCCATGGAATCTCCGACCTATTCCAGTGCCTAAAGCACACTTGCCAAAGCTGATTGATTTATTGAATGAGAAAATCAGGATGGGAATCCTTGAGCCTTCATCTGCACCATACTCAAACATGTGGTTTACAGTTCCAAAGAAGAATGGTACTCTTCGATTTATTCAGGACATGCAGCCAGTGAACAGGGTTACTATCAGGAATGTTGGTATTGGTCCAGTTGTGGATGAGTTTGCAGAGGCATTTGCTGGACGTGCCATCTATTCTTTGGGTGATTTGTATTCAGGTTATGATCAGTTTCAGCTGGCTTTGGAAAGCAGGGACATAACCACCATGAGAACTCCTATTGGGCTTGTGAGGATGTGTACCTTGCCTCAAGGTGCCACTAATTCTGTTGCACATATGATGAATGCCATGCATAAGGTCCTTCGTGATTACATACCTCAGCTTACTATGCCTTTCTTGGATGATGTGCCCATTAAGGGGTGTGCAGAAGAAGAGAAGAATGAGAGCCTAAATGAGCAGGGATGCAGATACTTTGTGGCTGATCATATTTCAGCATGTGAGAAGATTTTGGCTAGGTTAGAAGAAGTGAACTTGACACTTTCAGGGCAAAAATCTGTTTTTGGAGTGAATGAGGTTGTCATTGTAGGGCATATGTGTGGATATTATGGCAGGAAACCTTCACCTGATAAGGTGAATGCTATAGGCAAGATTGCAGAGTATTGTTCTACCACTTCAGAGGTACGGAGATTCATTGGTGCTTGTGTGTTTTATATGATTTGGATACCTCATTTTGCACACATTGCAGATTGTTTGTATCAGTTGCTTCGAAAGGGGCAGAAATTTTATTGGGATGAGAGTCACACTAGAGCCATGCGGAAATTGAAGAAGTTATTGCAGAATGCTCCTACTCTCAGGAAAGCGGATTATAATTGTGATAGGCCTATTGTATTGACAGTTGACACTAGTCCAATTGGCATAGGTTGGGCTGTGGGTCAAGATGATGCAGATGGAAATAGGTATGCTATTCGGTTTGGGGCGAAAGTCCTAAACGAGAGACAGAGGAGATATCCGCAAATCAAGAGGGAGTTATTGGGGATTGTGACGGCTCTCAAATGTGACAAGGAGTACTTTATTGGAGCTTCAGTTGTGGTAGAGACAGATTGCTTGCCGTTGATTGGTATGATCACGAGTTGCTCTACTCCGGATATAGCTATGTTGAGATGGATTGCATACATCAAGTCATTAAATCCGGAATTTAAACACATAGCAGGGAAGGATAATCCAGTGGCAGATATGTTGTCTAGAGCCAGATATGATGATGAGGAGACTCTACTTGCAGAAGAGGATGATGCAGAAATTTCAGCCACTATGGTTGATCATGTTTGTCATGTTTATGATATTGTGGCTTTCACAGAAGAGCTCTATGTTGGAGATTGGTTGCAGATTGGCAGGTACCTTAGTACACTAAGCAAAAGAGATGAATGGACAAATGAAGAGTTCAAGAAGATCAGAAGGAAAGCCTATGGTTATTTTCTCAAGGACGGATTTCTTTGGAAGCATCCGAAGAAAAGAGGCGGATTACCTTTGCGGGTTGTCTGCGATAGAGAGACACAGTTACAGGTGATGAGGGAGTTTCATGAGAGTCCTTGGGCTGGTCATAGAGGAGTATGGGCTACTTATGAGAAGATCAGGGAGAAATATTGGTGGAAAGGCATGTATAGAGATGTTTCTCACTTTGTTGAGACTTGCAGAGACTGCCAGATGTATTCAGCAGTGCGCCATAGAGATGAGCTTCATCCGACTTATCCACTATGCATTCATTATAAGTGGGTAGTTGATTTGGTTACCATGCCTATGGGTCTATGGCAGATGAGGTACATTGTTTTGGCTAGAGAGGATCTTACCAATCATGTTGAGGGCAGATCTTTGAGAACAAAGACCACTAGTGCAGTGTGTAAGTTCTTATTGGAGGAAATTTTTTGCAGGTATGGTTGTGTGGGTAAGATCACTGCGGATCGTGGTGAATTGGATGCAGATGAAGCTAGGGAGTTTTTCTCTCAGCTAGGAATCAAATTGGCTTTAACCACAGCATACAATCCAGAGGGAAATGGGAAGAGTGAAAGAGGGCATCCGCCAATAGTGAAAGCATTAGCCAAAGCATGCAGAGGACGGATTGGAGAATGGCCGAGACTTCTACCATTTGCTTTGTGGGCTGATCGTACGACCCATAGTGTTACCACAGGATATATGCCTGCAGAGTTGATGTATGGTCAGAAACCTGTTATGCCGATTGAGACTTGTGCTTTGACTTGGTCAGTTTTACCTTGGCAAGAGGATTTGACGAGAGAGGAGCTCTTAGCTCTTCGGATTCGACAGTTGGAGAGGAGACCTGAGGATATTCAGCTAGCTATTGACAGGTTGAAAGTTGCTAGACTAAGGAACAAGGACAGGTTTGATAGCAGGCATCGCTTGCGGCCTAGAGCAATAGAAGAGGGAGATTGGGTATTGGTCTTTGATAGTAGCCTTGAAAATCAGCATACTGCACTTCGAAAGATGGTGAAAAGATGGTTTGGGCCATACATAGTCAGACATGTCTTTGATAATGCAACATATGAGTTGACAGAATTGGATGGGACAGTGCTTAGAGTGCCAATTGCTGGAAAAAGAATCAAGATTTTCAAGAAAAGAGATGATGAGGATTATGCATTGGAAGAATTTTCAAGAGAAGAGCAACGTCAAGAAACTCCAATGGAAGAGACAGATGATATGGCTGGAAATCTTGTTGATCTACCGGCAATGCATAACGAAGAGATTGATTTGTTTGTGGATCTTGATGATAATGATCATGGGTAGTTGGCCCATCCGGAGGATGCGCAGGATTAGAGGGGGTGGATGTCGTATTGCTGCGCATTCGAGAAGTTGTCGAATGATGACAGAATCGGGGAGTCGATTGCTGTGTTGGAGAATTTGAACCAACAAGCCATTCTCTTGGTGTGGGATGTTATATGGCCAGAGAGAGAGAGAGAGAGGGACAGAAGGACTGAGGGGAGACAGAGAGATAGTCACTTGTTGCTGCACAATTGACAGTAATGGCTTCATTCTTTCATGACAGCACAACACGGGAGGTTGCTGCAAAACATGGTTTAGTTACCATTGCATTAGACATCTTATCATGATTTGAGATAAAGAAGGGCACTGATACTTTGGTTACTGTGCCAAAATGGGCAACTACTTTGCTGTTAGTCCTGGACCTTCTGTTACAGTATAAACCAAAGATGTCAAAAGAGACTGAGGAGCCTGCCAGGTCAAGCAACATTGGAGATGCAAGTGGATCAGGCGCTGGTCTAGATCATCAGAGATCTGAGGTGAGAGGTCTTGTAAATGAAATGGAGTCAGATCCTTTTATTGCCACACTTGGCAAAGTTGCAGGATTTTTGACAGAAAAATGAGCAGCATCATGCAATGACTATAGCATGCAATTTCCAGCTATAACAGTGCAAGCTGTTCTGCAACTGTGTGCAAGACTCACTAAGACGCATTCTATTGCTATTCAATTCCTTGAAGCAGGGGGGGATTGACTGCGATCTTGAATCTTCCAAGGTAGTCCCTTTTTCCTGGATTTGACAGTGTTGCTGCTGCTATTATCTGACATTTGTTGGAGGATATGCAGACATTACAGCAAGCTATGGAGCTGGAAATAAGGCATACACTCATGGCAACTCTTCAATGACACAATGGATGCGTATCCACTCGCATGTTTTTGACAGCACTAGCACCTGTTGTTTTGAGAGATCCTGGAGTTTTTATGCAAGCTTCAGTGCTGTTTGCCAGATTGAGAACATTGGTGGCCGGCTTCATATTGTTCTGGCAAAAGAAAAGGACAAATTTAAGGATGACAAAGACAAAGGTAAGGTTGGAACTACGCTTGAAGACATGTATGGAAAATGTGGAATCTGGGCGAGGCTGCTTTACTAGTTGGAAGGGGAGAAAAAGCAAGAGAAAAAAAAACAGGCAGAAAAAGGAGGAGCTTTTACGAGAGCAGGAAACGGAAACAGGAAAAAAGGCCTTCGCCATGCTAGCAAAAGGGGAAATTCTTTTGGCTACCTCGACAAATATAGAGGAGTCTTACATTGGCATATCTAATCCATCAACAGTCAATTGGGAGAAGCATAGAAAAATCTGTGAAGTTTGCAACTCTGCAGTTCCGTGTTAATTGACCAGCTCTTCTTTTCTGCTACTCATCACAGGAGGCAATTATATACTAGTGAAGGTGTTGGCTGGCACTCCTGTATTTCCTTTTGTGTTGTGGTCATACAACCTGTTTTTGTTCTCGTCTGCAACCGTTTCTCTGAAGGCTATTTCTTTTCATATCAGTGGGGGGTTGCCAACTTTCTAAAGTACTATCACTATCAATGTTTCTGGAAATCCGTTTCTCTTTAAACCAGTAGGGGACAGAAACTGTGGAGTTGCACCTGAACTCACCCCTTCGCTTTCACCTTTCAGTTCTGGCAGGAGTCTTCAGAAAATACTGGTGGGAATTGGGATAACTTTTGCAGTTACTATTATTGTATCACTTGCAATATACAGATGGAAGTTTCTTGGTAGAAAAAGGTTGCTCATGGCAAATTCTGGACATTGTCCTCCTATTCCACCTATCACTGAGTTTAGAAGAGTTGCAAACCCTGTGCTGCAACATGTAAAGAATGTCCACTTTGTCGGAGTGCAATCACTGATCGGTTAATAGCTTTTACAGCTTGATGAAAGGTAGAGAGTCCTGCAGTGTCAGGTTTTTGGTCCTTAAGCACTGGCTGAAGTATTTCGTGGTTACTCGATACACAATTTCAGCATGGAGATCTGAGTGAAGAACTAGAGGGTTTGAATGCTGCTGTACAAAATAAACAGGGAGAAGGAATTACTACTTATGCCTCTGAATCTAATACCTGAGGGAAAGGCAGTTGCATGGAGTTCAGTGCAATGGCCATTGTTTTTATTGGCAAGCAAGGTTTTCTCTGCAGTAGAGCTTGCTGCAGATTTTGATGGTAACCAGGCAAACTTATGGGAGAGGATTAGGAAGGATGAATATACCAGTCATGCTGTGGAAGAAGTGTAATATGGCTTTTGTCAAATTCTGATCAACCTTCTAAATGAGGATGCTCTGGCCTGGATTGAGTCTTTAATGGCTGCTTCTATTCTAATTAGAATCCCATATATGCTGTTCTGTTACTATTGCCCTACAAGTATTGGAATTGCTTGCTGAAATGAAGCAAATTTACAGCAAACACATGATATATACCATGCAGAACTGAGATTGTACCAGAGTTGCAAAAAAAACATTTTGATATATGATAGAAAAAATTCATAGTAGTGAATAAGACTGTTGTGTGTACTTCTTCCTCGTTTATGAAGGATTTCCGGTTCACTTAATACAAAAGGTTGTGTATGACCATGAACATTATACAGTCATATCAGATTTGAATTCATTCACTTGCTTGATCTTCTATCCTGAAATTAGTCAAGGTCTTCTGTAGACACGACTTTGCTTTGCTTTGGCAAATCCTTCGACAACGCGGATATAGACGCACATTTGGGGTCTATCATAATTTTTTGTTTTTAAGATAGGTTTTGATAGTGAATTCTTATCATAAGTTTTAATGTATTTATGATGATTTTTGTGTATTTAAAATTGAGATCTTATGTAAACATATGAATGACAAATATTTTGATGTTGTCATGAGTTAGGTTTAATCATGTCAACGTCATCATCACCTAGTGCGGTGCAAGCTGGTGAGTCAATGAGCACATCCTCAAGTGAGGATGAAGCATTGCGTCTTCATAATCGAGATTCATAGTCAAGTGAGGATACATTGAAGGCCATGTTGTTGTGGACCATGCACGACTTTCCAGGATATGGAGAGTGTTCAGGTACATTTATATAACTCTATATTTGAAATTCAAGACTTGAATCAATTGCATTTTATTAATTCACTTGTTTTTTCAAGTTTAACCACTTCAGGATATCATGTATGTCCTATTTGCGGTCCCTCTCTAGTTTCCTCTAGGCTGTCACGTTTAAAGAAGGTTATCTACGACAATCATCATCGATTTCTTCCTATTGACCATCCCAAATATGTTCTCCCTACGAATGGAATGACTCCACAATCTCTAACCATTCGAGATTGGAAGGAGAGATGGATTAATGCTGACAACCACTCTCCACTCGGCATGAGTCGGTAAGAAGTGCATTTCTCTCGATTGACTTTAAAGTATTTAGCATGATGAATTGTTTACATAAGATATTGTTTGTTTGTTAGGTTCTCTATATTTTTTCGTCTTCTGTACTGGACTGAACTCAAGATAAATCACCTGTTGGACCCCATGCACATATTCAAAAATGTTGTATCTACATTATGGGATCACTTGATAGGGGCTTGTGATTCAGTTAATGTAAGGGAGGATTTACGTAATATTAGTCTCATGAGATGAGCCTGGCCACGCATTGGACCCAAAGGAAAGATTGAGCTACCCCATGCACCTTGGATGTTGTCAAAGAACGAGGAAAAAATAGTGAAGGAACAAATATTTAGCTTTCGAACACCCACAAGATGTATGAGATATCTCAAGGGAGCCTTCATAAAGAAAAAGAAAAGAGGTGTGGAGCAACTATCTGGTTTGAAGTCCCACGATTGGCACAAAATGATTCAAGTAAGGGTATCTCTAACCATGAATATAGTAATTAGTGGAGTAACTATGTGTAAACTTTGGGGTATGATGACTTTTTCCTCAACTAATCATTTGATCTATGAATATTGTTTACATTCAGTTCGTACTTCCTACTAGCATATCCCATTGTGTATCCAAAGATGTACGTGATATCACTTACAAGATGGGAGAGCTTGTGAGGTGTGTATACATTGTATTTTTTCATTATATATCTTTGAATTTCTACACAAAAATAAACAATTCTCAAATACATCTTGACAGATACGTGAGCTCGAAGGAAATTGATCCAAACACATTGCAAGATGCTCGAGTATTATCTGTTGAGATGGTTTGTTTGGTGGAGGAAATTTTTCCTCGATCCATTTTGACTACTCAATTACATTTACTCGTATATTTGATTGATGAGATCGCACTTTGTGGGGCAGTTCATGTAAGGTGGATGTTTTTTCTTGAGCGCTTCATGAAAACCTTGAAAGATTTTGTGAGGCAAAAAGCACGGCCTGAGGGAAGCATGGCCGAGGATTGGTTAGTGCAATCATCCCTTGTTTATATCTCTGAATATCTTGCTAAAGTGGATCCCTCTCAACCACGACTATGGAAAGATGATGAAGACTTGAGGATGATCTCTATAGTACCTCAAGGAAAAGGAATGAGTAAAATGCTAACAAAAGAAGAACTTCGTAAGTTAAATAGTTTTTGTGTGCTCAATAGTGATGTTATGAGCAAATGGGTGACACTATATAATGAAGCAAGGGCAAGAAGAAAAAGCAAAAGACAAGAATTTTGCACTAGATATGGATGTAATGTCTCATTTCCAGATCATCTAAATGCGCTCCCACGTCATGTTAACATAGATTGGTTACATGAGGAAATGGAGAGAATGGAAAAAGAGGAGGAAATTAATATATCTCAAGGCACGAGGTTGCTTATCAAAGGTGAGACATACTATCAATTAATTTGTTTCTATAAGTTTTATTTTATATAAATAATTGACATGTTTGATATTTTATCTTTTACTACTAGTGTATATTATTCAATGCACTTTGGTGTGAGGGTAAACATCTTCGAACTCAACATATAGATGAAAAGAGAAATACCCAAGATTGTGGTGTCCTTGCTCACTTCGAGGCTACCAATGGTACCATTGAAGGTTATTGTGGCTTGATCCAAGATATTCTGAAGCTTGACTTCAAACGATTCTTTATATATGTACTGGATGTGAAGTGGTTTAAAGAAGTGGTAAGAAATGGTGAGCATTGCACAATCAGATGTCATCCAAGTGGTTTTGTAATCATTGACTCTACAAAATTTCACCAAAACAAGAATGACACATTAGTACTACCTCAACAATGCGAGCAGGTATATATGTAAAGGCTAATTTTTTTATATGTATACATGTGATGCATATACACAATATAATAAGTACTTAAGTTTTTTGCTTTTGTTTTTCAAATACATGTTGTGTATCATCCAATGGTAAACAATAACCGATGGTGATATGTCATCCCTATATCTAATCGTTCAAAACCAATATATGGTAATATTACCGACATGGAGATAGCAGATGATAATCTAACAATTAATGATGATGTACATGATGACACCATAATGGATTATATGCGTGATATAGTACAAGATGAACCTCGCAAGGATGTTCAAGGAAATGCAGAAGAAGACAATAATGTGATTGTCGATGATATTGATGAAGTTATTGAGCAATATAGCAACACATCTGATAGTGGGATAGACTTATTTGTTTCGTTACCTCTTGGTAACATAGACCTAGAAGTAGATAGTTTAGCAAGGGCTGATCTCATTGAAGATGAGACTGATCATTCACTGTAACATACTTAATTTGCTTATTAATTCAATGTGTATTCCTAATTCTATGCTTTTTATTATGCGCACACGTGCATACTCAAGAATCAATAGTCAATTTTAAAGCTAAATTAAATTTTCCATAATAAAAAGGAAGTATCTTTTATCATCTTCAAGTACGTAGAGAAATTACAAGATACATATTGCAATGCTTGCTACTAATTGTAAGGTTTCTGTCGCTTGCCGCTAATTACTTATATCAAGCTTGTCAACTGGAGGAACTGCCATTCATTAGAGAGCAATGAAAAAGTAATTATTAACTCTATTTTTTTAATTCAATGATTCAATGTGTATTCTTAATTCTATGGTTTTTATCATGCGCACATGTGCATGCTCAAGAATCAATTTCAGGTGGTTAAATAATTATTAACTTTGGTTTTTTAATTATGTGAATTGCTAATTTTAGGTGGTTAAATAATTGTGCGTCTGCTGGCGCGTCTATATTAGCATCTATTTGCGCGGATATATAGATGCAAAATTTGCGTCTATTTACACGCACTTATAGACTCACTGATAGACGTGCCCGACTTTGCGCATCTAACATACGCGTCTATGCCTCGTTTCTGTTGTAGTGTGATGGAAGAAGATGAAACTAAAGAATCTATACTTGCTGAATTTCATTCCATGGCTACTAAAAATACATTTTCAGTTATAGCATATACTAGTCCAAAGCCAAAAATAACAGGGTGGTCAACTTGAAGCCAGCATGCTCATTACATTGCTCAAGTTCTAATTTATTTCCTTGAAGAAGATTATGAAAAAGATTGGTTGAGGATCGGCCAATATTTGGGCACAATGAAGAAGAAGGACACTTGGATTGATGAGGAGTTCAAGCATATCAAGAGGAAAGCTTATGGTTTTTTCTTAAAGAAGGACATATATGGAAGCATGCAAAGAAGAAGAAATGAGCACCTGTCCGAGTTGTTGGTAACAAAAGGTTGCAATAGTAGATAATGAAGGAATTTCATGAAAGCTTGTGGGCAGGACATAGAGGCATATGGGGAATCTTTATTAAAGTCAAATAAAAATATTGGTGGAAAACATGTATCGAAACATAGCACATTTTGTTGAAACATGTTATGTGTGTCAAATGTATTCTACGGTCAAGCATTGAGATGGGTTACAATTGGCTTATCCCTTGTCTATACATTATAGATGGGTTATTGATCTTGTAACCATGCCTATAGGAATATGGAATATGCGATATTTAGTGCTTGCAAGAGAGGATCTAACCAATAAAGTTGAGGGCAGAGCCTCAACAACCAAATCCACTCAAGCTCTTTGTCATTTTTTACTTGAAGAAGTGTTTTGTAGATATGGTTGTGTGGGTAAAGTAGCTGCCAATAAAGGAGAGTTGGATGCTGATGAGGCATGCAACTTCTTTGCTCAATTGGGTATTAAATTGGCTTTAACATCAGCCTATAACCCTGAAGGAAATGGGAAAAGTGAGAGAGGCAACCAGCCTATTCTAAAAGCTCTAGCAAAGTCTTGTAGAGGAAAGATCAAAGAATGGCCTAAAATGCCACCATTTGCATTACGGGCTAACCGAACTACTCACGGTATAGTGACTGGCTATAAGCCACTTGAACTTATGCATGGACAACAACCAATTATGCCAATTAAAGAATATATTCTCACATGGAGTCTTCTACCTTGGGAGGAAGACATATGTAGAGAAGAGTTGCTGACTTTCCGCATATGGTAGCTAGAAAGAAGACTTGAAGATATTCAAGCAACTTCTATTGAGAAGCTAAAGACAGCAAGACTAATGAACAAAAGAAGATTTGATAAGTGATATTGACTCCGGCCAAGAGCAATTCAAGAAAATGACTGGGTGCTTGTCTATGACAGCAGCCTAAACAATCAATACAGTGCTTCTAGGAAGATAGTAAAGTGTTGGTTTGGCCCATATGTGGTGAAGGTTGTTCATGACAATGCCACATATTCATTGGCTGAATTGGATAGAACAAGCATGAATATACCCATAGCTGGAAAAAGAATCAAGCTCTTCAAACGAAGAGAAAGTTCAACATATGAGCTAGAAGACTTGAATATAATTCAAGAGCATGAAGATATAGAGGAAGAAGAAGAGGCAGAAGATGAAGACATTGACATGGCACAAGATACTTCTTCTCACACTACAAATTCATAAGACTTTGGCACATGCCAGAGGATGTATAGGTTAGGAGGCGGCGGATGTCATGCCACTACACGCACACCATGTAAAAAAATCTAGAGTGTGGATTCCATTTAGATTTAGAGAGTGAATGCCACTTTAGGCATTAGTGTTAATGTCCATGGTTCAAAATATTAGATTTTTTTGGACAAGTTTTTAGTCAATTTTTTATATTCTAGATATTATCTCTTGTAAAAAAATCCATAAAACTATAGACAACTTCTAGATTACGATGGCATGTAAAAGAAAGTATGTATCCTTCAGGTAATTTGAGAGGATTTTATGTAAAAAGAGAGATTGACAAAATTGCATGGCGTGCGATCGTTGTTTTCAGGTAGTGAACAACACTCCGAAGTGGGAGATGAAGAAGGTGTGATCTGGCTGAATTTTGGCTAGGTGTCCTGGTCTTTAAGCCCCTTTTTGGAGCTAATGGATGCATTAGATTGGTGATCCTAGCAGCATAGAGAATGCATTATTTTGTACACGTTTTTGTCTATTAGAGTTATATTTCCTCATAATGCTGAAAGAAACTGACAAGCTTCTTCTTTGTTAGTATTCTTCTATATTTTCTAATTCTTTTTGGGAGTATTCTTATACATCTTTGATCTCTTTGAACCCCTTCTCTTCCATCTACTCCTCTCCCTAAATCTATATTCACCTTGCTGTCTCTTATATTCAAAAACTTGGCTTGAAACCTTCAACCCTTCTCTTATCTCTACCATCTCTAGAGAAAAAACTCTTGAACCCCCATACATTCTTCTCTTGCCAAACCCCTATGGTGACCTTCAACCCTACGTGCTGCGACAATGACACAAACTTGGCCAAATGTATCATACTTAGAGAATTTTCCTACTAGTGATGTCATGGAAAAAATGGCCATCACATATTCCATTACTGCAAGATTCCAAAATGTTAGTAATCTCATTGTAATTGCATAGCAAACAAAATTTGAGCAAGGAGTAGGGAATACGTATGAAATATGAGAAGAATAGAAACTTCTTAGATTCCAAACAAATTGATACAAAGATGGCTCTTTCCACCCATGTGCTTTCATTGTGAAGCTTTGATGGCAATCCAAAAAGGCAATATGTAAACAGGTTAAGGCTAGCTGGAAGAACTCTAATTGGGTGAGAGATAGATTGATGATGGTTTGGGAAGAACCTTCCTTTTATAGATCAAGAAGGTAGTCTGGTTGGCCTATTCGACCATATTATGAGCCCTAATGGGCTAGGGAGTATTCTAAGGAATATTCCCTTTATTGTTGGCCTGGAATTAGTGCCAAAAACCCAAAATAGGGGTCCCTAATAACTCTCACACCACACAACTCAATGTAGTCTATCTCGAGTTGCCATAAGCTTAATTATTTTAGCAAACCCAAAGGCTAGACCCACAAAAGTCATCGTTTTACCACTAATCATATAAATCTCATCTAACATACAAGTCTAGACCCAACGAATGCCTTGGGCTCACAGTACATGGCTTCTCCCAATGGGGGCCTTACAACTTAGAGCAGCATGGATCATTGGTAGAACCTTATGAGGGTGGGGCATCCTGCATATTGTAGTTAGTTTGTCTCTTTTAGATGTGTGGTTCAACATATCTTGGTATTTTAGTTTGCATGATATTATGCAATCATTATTATATCCTTCTCTAACTCTAAAAATGACATTTTAACATTGAAAATCTTGATATCACCAACTTTTCTTATTGGAAAGAACAAATCTATAATGTACTAGGTTAGAAGAAGTAGGTAAAGCTAATCAAATGCAATGTTATTAAGTCCAAGGGCATGGATGCAGATGTATGGAAAGAAATGGATGATTTTGTATGTTTTCATTATCATATTGATAGTCTCAAAGTTTTTGAAATTTAATGTAAAGATACAATAGGTGGTACATTCAGTATATGGAAGAAGTTGTGTGATTTGTATGCCAGAAAAGAAAGTGATACTTCGCATGTATATTGGTTGAAGAAACTCATTGACCTTTGCATGAAGAAGGGGTTTCTATGTCCAACTATCTCAAAATGTTCAATACTATTTTCACCCATTTGGAATCATAGAAGATCACTTTTTATAATTCATTAAGGCTATGATCTTGTTGGTCACCTTGTGTAAAGAGTTGGGATACTTTCAGGAAAACTATTTAGTAGCAGCCATAGGTGGTCTTACAAGTACTAATGTTGAGAGAATTTTGCTCACCTAAGGAGATGAATTGTAAGAGGAATGCAAGCTCAAAGAACACTAATTACTCACTATGAGAGGAAGGCCATTCTCAATGTTTTGAGAAAGATTGAGGGGAGTCCATTCATTGAGGGATAAGCAATGCTAATCTTATTTGTAGTAGTGGTAGTGGTAGTGGTTCTTTAATTTCTTCTTTTCATGTTTTCTCCACTAAAGAAGAGCTGTGTAGTTGTTTCTTTTTTTGCATAGTTCGTTTGATACTCCTTTGTGGCATGACGAGGTTTTGGATGGAAAGGATCTATAGCTCGCCCTTGGATACATGGAACACACATCCTCTTTTTTTTGGTCATGTGATTTATGTAGACATTTTTTATGCACTATCTTATTATCATCATTTGTATCTTGCCATGATTGTACCGTCACTTTCATTATGCGATCTTGTATTTATTTTATATATCAATCTTATGGATTCGAGTACACTTTGCCTTCATGGAGACGAGTATTGTACACTTTACTGTAACTCTTTTGTATAGCCCAAATAAAGCACATAGTACTATTTGTGGTATGGCAGCAAGCTACCCTGCCACAATTTTTTTTTCCTTATAATCGTCCCTATTTGCATCGCAAATTTTTTGCACGTGTCACTATTAGCATCGCAGTTAGCATCACAAATCATCGTTATATGCATCGCTATTTGCATCTCTATCAATGTCGCATGTGCGACGTTGATAGCAATGCAAATAGCGACGCTAATAGCGACTATTCTATGGAGTCTCCAATACTAATTCTTTTTGCAACGACATGGGAAATTTTTTTATGAACATTTTCATTGCTTTGAATGCCAGTATGAGGCCTATATCTTGTAGTTGTCTAAGGAAGTTTGACAAAAATATTCCATCAAAAAATGGGGCACAATAAAATTTTTGCAAATGAACTCCAAACTTGTCAAAGAATGCATATTTATGATCTACTCTTCACAAGTTTTCCAATTATATAGCATGATGGTGTTTCAAGGTTGGATGAGGCTAGATTCTATAAAGATTCCTCTTGCTCATAAAATATTTTGTTATCGTAAAATTCTCAAGCCAAGATGGACTCTTTCATGTAACTTGATTATTTCTCTCCCAAACCTTATCGACCCATATATCATTAGAAAGCTCTTAAAGAGTAGGTTCTAAAAATATAATGTGTAACAAGTTTGGAGTTCATTTGCAAACATTTACTGTGTCCCCCTTTTTTGAGGGAATATTTTGGTCAAACTCTCTTAGAGGGCATTTTGAGACCTTAGTTTTGTCTCAATGTTAATAGAATTAACGTCGGTCAAAATATCCTAGTTTAGAATGCATAAAGAACTAGTTCAATATGCGAAATTATTGAGATTTCATAGAAACTTTCTCACATTTCAACATAAGATTTAAAAAATATTATCTTTGTATAAGTAGAAGAGATAGAATATCTTTTATATAAATTTTTCTAGATAGCCAAATGCATTACATCATGATAAGGATTCTATAATGAAGATCCACACATAAAAATCCAATATATTAATAGTTTGATAGCATGGAGGTTCAACAAAAACTTCTCAGAGTCTATATTTGGAAGAAATGTTTGGACAACTTTGTTTACAATAATTTTGGTGGTGAGAAGGACCTAGATGGGAGCTTTATTAGTCAGAATAACTCAACTCACTTGTTTATAGACATAGCGATTTTGTTGAAATTTTCATCTATCTATATGTAAGGTACGATTTAATCTAGATTCTTTAAAAGCAAATAAATAAATAACATAAGGCATAGGTACAAGTACAAAGAAAAACAATCCCTTTGAAAAACACATTATTTATTCAAAATGATTATTTTTATTTTTATATCAATAACTACTCTAGTCCATGTCAAGGACAAAAGCAACCACCAAGTCTACACTTAGCTCTAGCATTCAGACATTTCAAGAGATCCACTCGGGTGCTAGGGATAGCCTATTCCTAGCACACCTAAGAAATTAGAGCCAAAACTCCTTGACTCCTTGGTGCCTCCTAGCATACAACAAGTCCCATGCGGAGAGACCTCTTGTGTCAGATGCCAGTCTTAGTAATTTAGAGTAGTAATGCAAATCCTTGCCCTCTTCCAAATTCTCAGCATAAATTCTATGAGAGTGGCTTGAGTTTGAGCTTGATGCTCCTCGCCTTCCTTGAAATTCTTCCCATAAACTCTAATATTGCACCTACTTCTCTTCTCTCTTAGTTCGAGAATTCAACCTTGTCTTCTCCAAAACTCTTTTGATCTAATTCAAAAGTCTTATGAGCTTGTAACTTGTCTATATATTTAATCAAGAATTTATTTTCTCATTAAAAATTCTTTTGGATAACTATTTTACTTTGATTTCTCCCATCTCAAAGCGTCCAAGTGGTCAGCAACTTTCACAAATCCCTGCGCAAATTTCGTGCGACACCGGGAAGGGTAGTCTAGTTGGCGAGTCCAACTATATTATAAACCTTCCCTAGTCAGCTAGGGAATATTCTAGGAAATACTTCCTTCACCATTGGGCCATGGGAACTGCCCTCGGACCCCCATCAAGAGGGCTATTTACCCTCCTGAGACACCCCAGCAGCCTAGAGGCTGCTTCCACAGACCTTGATTCCCACAATAGGGGACCTTAATAACTCCTAAGCCACCCCGCAACTTGATGCATTGTACCTCGAGTTGCTATCAGTATAACTAGTCTATCTAATCCAAAGGCTGGATCCACAAAGGTCACCTTTTGCCATCTAGTCACATAGACCTCATCTAACATACAAGTCAAGACCCCATGCTCACATATGGCTTCTCCTCATAATGGTGGCCTTACAACTTAGAGCACCATGGATCATTGGCACCTTTTATGAGGATGGGGCATTGAGCATATCTAATAGGGTCACTGCCAAAGAAGTGGCAAAAAAAATTTTGAGTCCATTTATTGCAAATTGAGAACTCTACTACATATTATTTTTTATAAGGGACTATTCTTTCAAGCAAATTGTAAAGGACCTCATGGAAAAGGTGGGCATCATAAATCGGCATTCTAATCCTTATTATCGCCAATGGAATGGTCCGGTAGAGACATGTAATGGAATGATTTGTAGAATCATCACGAAACATATTTAGGATAAGCATAAAACTTGAGATAAGAATTTGAATGTAGCCTTATGGGCCCAGCATAGCTCATTCAAGACATCCTTGGGGTTTACTCCATTTTATTTGGCCTATGGTCAATAGGCACCTTTACCCATTGAGATAGAGTTAGCCAATTTATCAGTGCTTAAGAGAAATGACCTAGGACCTAAGGAGAAAAACAAGTAGTGCACTACCTGAGCATAGGAAAGGAGTAGGAGGTTCAATGATAAGCTCTTGAATAAGGAGATTTTGAAAGGGTCTCTGATGCTTAGGTATGATAACAAGTTTGATAATAGGAAAGATGCAAATTTTTTGCAAAATGCAACCTTGGACCTAAGGAGAGAAACAAGTAGTGCACTACCCATGAATGGGAAAGGAGAAGGAGGTTCAATGATAAGCTCTCGAATAAGGAGATTGTGAAAGGGTCTCTGATACTTAGGTATGATAATAAGTTTGATAATAGAAAAGATGGAAAGTTGTGGAGAAATGGGAGGGTTCTCTTGTTGTCCTAGAGAGATACTCTAATGGCACCTCCTAGTTGCAAGATATCTCAGGTAAGATGCATAAAACTCGAGTAAATAATTGGAGATTAAAACCATACCATTGTACAGTCTTCCACCATGGTGTGCCTTCATGCAAATAATATCATTTCAAACCTACCAGCATCAACAAGAATAGAAATGTAAAGCTAGAGACATAAATATATCTAGCCTACGGGGAGGCCTAAATATAATGGATACACTTCACAACAGTTTATTTCTTCCATATGAACACCCTCTTAGAAACCTATACCATGTACATGGGTTTGTGACGTATAGTTTGAGCCTTATATAAGAATTAATACTTCTATTAAGTCTTTCACATTTCCATCAAATGAGAGTGATCCACCCTTTCAGAAATTCCTTTCTACAAATAATTCTCTTTGGAGAATCCTCACCTACAATCATTCTAGAATTGGGTTTGGATGGATTTGGGAGGTGGGCCATAAAATATTTTTTTAAAACTTAGAGCTAATTATGGTAGTCTTCTCACATTTGAAAAAATTGAGCCAAGTATGTAAAAAAGTCAATATGAGGACAAGGGGATATGTGGACACCTCCTTTTATAAATAATTCAACATTGTTAATCACTTGTGCCCAAGAACTTTAAATATGAAAGGAGGATACGGGGCCAAGCTTGGCACATATATTTTTTAGTATATTAAGGAAATAATCAAATGACACTTCTCATAAAATTTCCATGTGTGAGAGCGAAATTTTGGTGTCGGAAATTGCTTAAAAATAGCTAAAAATTATGAATATCAAGGGAAAAATATTCAGCGTCAAAGGCGGCGGCTCGACCTAGGACAATTTTAAGCGTCAAAGTGCTCTAAGGACACCTGGGCAACACTTGCGGATTTTTAGTAATTTCTCCATGCGCCTGTGCCGGTCAATGGACCTGTCAATCAGTGCGGGATGCCGAGACGAGCTCACAGAAATTTTCAAATCTGGATTCGGACATCGTATGCGAGAGAGGCGGGAAAAGGGCCAAAAGGCCGGTCAAAATTGGGGAGGTGCCCAAAAAGGAGAAGGGAAGGGGTGCCTTTGGGAAGGGGCACCCCCCCTTCATTTACAAAAAAAACGATTTAGGAGGGGGGCAGTGGCTGCACAGAGCCGTCGCGAAAAAAACGGCCCCCCCCCTCAATGCAAGATTTTTTTGAAGAGCAAGCCATGGAGGCAATTACAGCAGGGTATTGCACTCATTCCATGCTCTGCATCACTCCGTCCCATGCAAACAATGGCAGCCTGTAGAGCGAGAGAGAAAATCAGTCTTTCTCTCTCCTCCCTCTCTCTCCTCCAAGGGGGGATTCATGTGGGAAGAGAAAGGAAGAAGAAAGAATGGTGGAGGCTTGTCCGGCATCGATCGGATTGCTTCACGGGCTGGAGATGGTGACGTGTGATCGTCATGAGCATGAAGTGCTGCTGATTTTCAGATTTGCAGCCATGGACATGAAACCCGAAACACGCAAATAAGCGGTAATTCAATTTTTTCAAAGGAAATTTGAGATTTCATGGCTTTTGATTGATAAACTGTTGTTCATGTGGGCTAAAAATTATTTATGTTGTTGTTTTCCATGATTACTTGTTGATCATAATCAGAAAATCAGAAAAACATGCATCTTGTGGCTCAAAATAATACACTAAAACATGTAAAATATGGAAAATCAAGGGAAAATGATGTTTTAGAGCATAAAAATAGAAGAATAAATAGGAATATCAACTAAATTTTCATTTTTGTTGCAAGAAGGAACTAAGGGCCACATCCCATAACCTATTTTGAATTTTCAGTAATTAAATAATGCAGAAAATAAGGAAAAATACAAGAAAAATAGAGGAAAACCACTAAAAATAGGGGGAAAATGCATTTTGGGTGCGAAAAATTAATGAAAATTAAGAAAAATGTTCGTGAATGTTTGTGGGGACTGAAGCATGAGGATTTACCTCAGTTCAGCCCCACCTCCTTGTTTTAGTGTGTCTTTTTCCGCTTTTTACACATAAAATGATGGCAAAATGCCTTATAAATCTATACAACAATGCAACATTTGATCGATGGGAGGGTAGAGTGGCTAAAATGTGTCTAAATGCAGAGTAAAATGATGAAAAGATTGGTGGTTTTTGTTTGCGTGCCATATAGGTCGGTGAATAATTATAGAATGAGAGCCTAGTAGCACGAGGGTTTCCTCGGTGCTAGGTTTGTGCAACGTCGCATAAGAATGGTAGCTGAAAACCATTAAACAGATGTTTTCCACATGTGCACAATATTGATTTTATAATTGTTTGAGCACTTAGCATCCACAATATGCATAGATCATGGAAATATTTAAAGGTATCAGAAATCCTGGATGCACAGCAATTGCTTTCATTAGGACCTTGACCCACGTTGAGTGAGAGACAGGACACCCTAAGCCATAGGCTAGGCATGGGGTCTAGGGGAAAGAGAAGTAAGGACAATGGTACATTCCTGTATACGATTAAATGGTACCTTGAGTGGATTTTGTGTGAAATGTTTATATGTTGAGCGATGCACCGAGGGGCCAATCCCCAAGGTGTAGGAGAGTCGCAGAGGGGTGGCGGCACTCAGCCATTGGAGGACCCCCTATGTTTGTGCTTCATGCCATTAAGCAATGTGTAAGGGACTCCCTTTGAGGAGTAGTAGGTGAGAGAAGAGTGGACTATAAACGACGTAATACAAACGCAAGATATTTAGGAAGGCAATGTATGTGTCATCAATGCTCCTGGCCGCGAGACGGTGGGTTTGTTGAGCGCGTGAGATAGAGGTCGGGCTAGTGCACGAGCGAGTGCCGGCCCGTTCTAGGTTCCATCAGTGGTGCGTCTGCCGAGAGCCGCTTCAAAGTGGCGGTCCTCGAATCCTGGTTGTCTAGGGACCAACTAGCAGTTTATGCCAAAGGATACTGTGATTGATCTGTTATTTATCGATAAGCATCGTCTAGCAAAAATCCAAAAGCAAGAGAGAGAAGAAAGAGCTAGGCGACGTGCTTAAATTTTTAGGAGATATTCCCCTAAGCGTAGCGGTGCTGAACCCTTATGAGGGAGTGGATCTAGTGGTCTTGGGACCACAAGCAGTAAGTGAGGAGAAGGTGGAAGCTCTAGTGCTCCCCTTCCTTCCATAAGCCAGTCTACATCAAGTGCGGGAGGTGCAACCCCACCGTCCCCTATTCCTAGTGCAAATCCAATTCTCGTCATGGCACAGCCTATTGCAATTCCAGCAGGAACAACGGATTTGCCGGCTCTAGGTTACCCGTTACCCATTTTTAATGGGCTAGTTGAGGAAGATGCGGAACTCCACATTAGGGAGTTTCAAAAGCTGATGTTTAACTGTCGCATCCAAGAAGAAGGACATTTAATGATGTTCTTCAATATGACTCTCAAAGGAAGAGCCGCTATATAGTATCATGGTTTAGAAGCCGGAACCATATTGAATATTGATTCATTTTATGGAGCTTTTTGAAGGGAGTTTGCCCCTGAAAGGGGTGGGCAATATTGGTTGCGTGTACTCAACGTGACCCGCCAAGAACCACACGAGGATATTCGTGCTTATGCGAAGAAAATAAAAGAGGTTTTCCGTAAGTTGGACACCTCTATTCCTATCCCCGCAGCTGCCCAATTGCAATATTTCCTACATGGTTTGGACTTTAACATCCAATTGCAGTTGAGTAGTGTCCCCTTGGGGGATATAGATACTGCCATTACACAAGCACAAGAGGTGGAATCCCGACTACAAGCAGCCTATGCTTCTCAAGGCAATTCGAATATGGGTTTAGTATTGGGAAACAATATGGCGATGGCCAATGGCAGTAGTGGCCAAGGGATAGCGATGGCTAACCCTAATGGGAGAGGGAACATGATGTAGAATGTCCCTTTATTACCAGCTCCCCCTAGCATGTCGATGCCTACGGGCAATCAAATGGCTCCAAATGGTGGAGGCCACGCGGTCAATTCTAATACCATGCCTGTGGCTCAACAACCAGTGCCTAATCGAATTGTTAGGCCGATGGAACGACATGGTAATTACCAAGGGTATGAGTCGAGCACTTCCAATGTTCTTGGCGAGGTTAAGGACATGATGAAGCATTATACCGACATGATTACGGAGTAATATCGACAAATAGCCGTTGATGTCAACTTCCTTAAAAAACAACAAAATTTGATAGAAAGTAGATACCCAGATGAGGGTGCACCTTCGAGGTTTAGCTGCAAATGGTGTGGTGGGCAACACTATCCAAGAAATTGCCCAAATGTTAAGTGCGACATCTGTGGAAAATCCGGCCATCTAGCAGCTACTTGCTGGAGTAAGATCAGTTCCCTCCAGCGAGGTAGTCGGCAACCAGGGCCTATTAATCATCGTGCCCAAGGAAATGATTCCCAGCGAGAAGACGGGCCTAAACAAATACTTCAACGACCAAAGACTACAGTTGAGGAGCTACCCAGTGGTAGTGGGGTTAGTTTGATTGAGGCTATATGCGTTAATGATGCTGAAACCTCTAATTTGCGAGCTGTTATTACAAGAGGTCAAAAGGGTAGAGAAGCCGACAAGGATAAGCCTGTCGATGGAAACCCTAAACAAGGCGACAAAGGAACACAAGTTTTGGATCCTGCCATGGAAGGGGGACCTTTGAAGCCCGTGGAAAGTAAAGCCGATAAGGAATCACCAAAGAAGAAGTTGAAAGTTAAAAAAGAGGCAATAAAGCCGGTTCAGCGACCTAAAGAGTGAATGGTTTGGCGTGAAAAGCGAACTCTATCGAACTATCATGAATTCGATTTGGCGAGCTCTCTTTGCGAAGTCAAGCCGGATGTGAATCTCTTACAGCTTATTAAGCTTTCCCCAGGAGTACGCAAGGAATTTAGAAAGATCCTACGTACCGGGTATATCATAGAACCTTTGGGTATTGTGGGAGTTAGTGATGACTGGTTTGAGCATGCTGAGAAGCATTGCCCAAGGGTTGCAGCCTATGTCGATGGGATATTAGTAGATTATGCCATTGTCGACACGGGATCATCTGTTAACATTATGAGTTCTGAACTGATGGAAAGGTTGGGTCTTGCGATCCAGAAAGATACCTCCACAATTCTCAGAATGGCAGATGATAGTTTGAGACAGCCGGAAGGCTGCATTACTAAGGTCCATGTCACTGTTGCAAATGTAGAATGTCTGTTGGACCTTAGGGTGATTTGTTTTGTAGGCCGTCCAAGTTACCAAGTATTATTCGGACGACCTTGGATCTTGCAAGGGGACTGCCAAGTAGATATACCCGCCAGTCAACTAATATTCGGCAGAGGTGCCCAGCGTGTGGTGGTTGATGCTTATCCTGAGTCCCCGCAGAGTGAGAGAGCTCCTCTATCTTCTACAGAATTGGAGACATTAGAAGATTCATCTGCCAGTGAGACATCATCGAATGATGAGTCCAAAGAGGGATCCACCACGGAAGACATCTATCAGATCACTTTGAACAAGCCGATAGAGGGCCAAGATCGTATAAGAGATGCAGATGTTATCGAGCTAGACCTTGGTACGCCTGATGATTCACGGCCAATCAAATTAGGTTTTATGCTCAGCACAGCAGAAAGGGAGGACTATGTGGCCTTGATCCAGGAATTCCGTGATATCTTTGCCTGGAGTTATGATGAGCTGAGAGGCATTCCTCCTAGTCTTGCTGTTCATACAATTCCATTGAAAGAGGGTAGTCATCTTGTACAACAGAAAGTAAGGCGTATGCCTTTCGAACTGAGGGACGGGCTAATTAAAGAAATACAGAAGCTTCGGAAAGCAGGCTTGATTTTTCCTATGCAACACACGGAATGGTGTTCGCCGGTTCTGATCAGAAAGAAGAAAAATAATCAAATTCGATTATGTGTAGACTTTAGAGAGCTGAATAAGCAGACAGTTAAGGACTACTACCCGTTGCCATTTATTGACCAGATTTTGGATCAATTAGTGGGTACGGAAATATATTTATTTATGGATTGCTTTGCAGGATATAACCACATGGCAATTGCAGAAGAGGACAAGTTGAAAACAACTTTTATTACTGTATTTGGTACTTTTGCGTACCATGTGATGGCCTTTGGTTTATGCAATGCGCCTGGTTCGTGGCAACGAACAACAGATAAGACATTCGGTGACATATCCCCTGAAGAGTTGAAGGTGTTTATTGATGACTTAGGGGCCACCACCGTGAGAGGAAGGCAGTTGATCATTTTAAGAAAATGCTTTGAGCGCTGTAGACAATTTTGTATCTCTCTAAACCCACGGAAGTGTGTTTTTGGAGTACCTTATGGGCTATTACTGGGTCATGTGGTCAGTTCGGTAGGAATTGCGATAGACCCCGAGAAGGTCAAAGTTATAGTTGCCATGGGTCCACCACGCACTTCGAAAGAAGTTCATAGCTTTCTATCTTCAGTTGGTTATTACCGTAGATTCATAAACGCCTTGGCAGAAAGAACGTTGTCGCTTACAAATCTATTGTCCTTTAGCTGTTTGTTTGTATGGGGTGACCCTTGTAAGGTAGCATTCGAGGATGTGAAACAGGAGCTAGCAAGAGCTCCCGTTTTAAAAGCACCTAAAAGAGGTGAGGTGTTCTATATATTCTCGGCAGCCACCATGTATAGTATCAGCTCCTGTTTAGCCCAAATTTGGGAAGAGAAGTGGTATCATCCGATAGCCTTTGCTAGTTGGAAATTGGGCATTTCAGAGATCAATTATTTACATGGAGAAGTTGTGTCTAGTGATGGTCTTTGGGACCAAGAAATTCAGGCATTATATTCTCTATGAGAAAGTCGTGCTTTATACGAAGGCGGAGGGGCTTCGACTATTGATGAATAACCTATAGCCGCTTGATCATCTAGTGAAGTGGTTAATCACTTTGCAGGAATTTGATTATGAAATCTGTAGTAAGCCACCAAGGTTGCAAGGCATCGTGGAATGTCTTGTGGACTTTGGGGAGCCGAAAGAATCTGTGGCTGAAGGTAGTGACATGGAGTTGTTATTTAAAATAGATAAGGCATCTATTCCCTCCTGGTACGCTGCAATAACGCATTATTTATCGACAGGAGAGGTGGGATCCGAATTATCTAAAGCTGAGAGAAGGAAAATTAGGCAGCAAGCGTTAACGTTTACCTTGATCGCAGGTACATTATATTGGCAAGGGGTTGATGACATCTATCGCCGATGTGTGATGCCTGATGAGGTGCCATTCATTTTGGAAGAGTGCCATGATTCTGCTTGTGGCGGCCATTTTGCTAGACGGCTTACAGCACAAAAGGCTTTAAGAGCAGGTTATTGGTGGCCTGTCATCTTCCAGGATGCGTTTGCGTATGTTAAGAGATGCGATATTTGTCAACAACATGATAGTCGAGAGAATAGGAAACGACCACTCACCCCTATTATGGCGACACTTCCATTTGAGAAATGGGGAATAGACTTTGTGGGTCCTATTACTCCGTCGTCGACTGCGCAAAAGAGGTACATCATTGTAGCAACTGACTACTTCACAAAGTGGTCAGAAGCACGTGTAACAAGGAAAGATGATGCTAAAGAAACTGCTAGTTTCCTTTTAGAGCAGATAATATGCCGTTTTGGTCCGCCGAAAGAATTAGTGTCGGACCGCGGAACCCATTTCCTGAATAAGGTGATCAAAAGCTTGACAGAGACTTGGCAAATCAAGCATAACAAGTCAACCCCATATAACCGGCAAGCCAATGGGCAAGTTGAAAGCACCAACAAGTAGCTTGTGGGCATCCTGTCCAAAATTGTGTCGGAAAAGAAACGGGATTGGGATAAAAAAATATATGTGGCAGTGTGGACCTATAATACGACCTTCAAACGAGCCATTGGCCATACCCCGTTCAAGTTAGTATATGGGGAGGAGTGTGTCTTGCCTTTAGAGATTGAGCTGTCCACTATTCGGTTTGCCATCAATCATTCTTTGAGTGATGAAGACGCACTTTTTGAGCGCTTGACGACACTGGCACATTTAGATGAGCTTAAGCTGCAGAGCTTATTGCACCAAGAAGTGGCAAAGCGCCGAATGAAGCAGCTACACGACCTTAAAGCCTAGAAATACACCTTCAAGAAAGGACAGCTTGTTCTGTATTATGACGCACGACGTGAATTATTTCTAGGCAAGCTAGAGCCCAAATGGGACGGGCCCTATAGGATCGTTAGAATAGGAAAGAATAAATCCACAGTCTTGTAAGCTGACCTTGAGGGGATAGAATTTAAAAATAAGGTTAATCTTAATAAGATTAAATCTTATTATTTTTTATTGCACTAATACTATGATTGCCTTGCAGGTCTAGGCGAGATCGATCAAATATCTGCAAGGAAATCGTGATAGAGGTTGATGGGTCGTCTGATCCCTTATTTAGAACACCCATATTTAGAATAGAGGTATCATCAGGGAAAGCTCATTTGGTGGAGCAAAGGATATAAAGTGACTGAGCAAGAAGGCGAGACATTTATTTGGGAGATCAAGGTCTTCTACCATCACTGCCTACAAATTTTGACGAGCATCCCTGTTGAATTCAATGATGATGGAGGGATGGAGCCTACAGTCCACCCGTTGAATATGCTGAATTTCGATTACCATAATTACGAGTAGAGTTCCGGATGGTGGGATATGTAAACCCTTTATGGACGTACACCTTGTACTTTGATGGGGCGTCCAGGGGTGCATGCAAAAAAGGAAGTGTAGGAGTTGTCATCCGAGACCCCCGACGACGCATTGTCATGAGGTTAGCTGCTTATCTCGGGGTGAATTTTACCAATAATATGGCAGAATACAAAGCCCTGATTATGGGTTTGAATATTGCAAAGAAGGGTGGTATCTGCCAGTTATTGGTGAAAGGGGACTCTCAGTTGGTTTTAAATCAACTCAATGGGACGTACATGGTACGAAACCCTATCCTTTGCATGTACCATCATACTGCCATAGCCCTGCTAGATGAATTTGATAGAGTGTCTTTTCAGCTGATTCCACGAAACTGGAATCAGTTTGCCGATTCATTGGCTAATTTTGCGTATGAAGAAGACCTCTTCTTTAATTGTGGCCCTTGTCCCGATATATCTATTGACAATGAGACAGGACCTGGTCGTTTGTGGGGTATGCTTTCTGAACACGCCCTCTTTGGCAGACGATGGTTGATCTGGGTGATGCAGAGGGTAGGCGAGACTCATCTGCCTTTATTATATTGGACCCACAGACTGATTAGACAACATGTGATGCGAACATCTCTTGCGATATACGCAAGAGGGATGGGTCATAATTTAATGCACCTAGTTTAGGGCTACGAGTCTCTGTTCCCCTGGGAATGATATGCTTTGATGTCTATCATAGTTGTTTCTAGGAGGATGTTATGCGAAGTCATGTTTGATTTCATTAGGCCAAGAGGGCCATTTTCCTGTCTAGTGCGGGTGCGTTTAATCTGGTTTTTGTTTTAAGTGTTGTGCTGGACAAGTTTTGTGATTCGTGGAGCCTGGAGGAGCCTTTGCTGCGATGGAAACTTCTTGTGGCCAATCCAAGTGATACCTCTCCTTTATGAGTACCTTTCTTTCCTGTTATATGTGTATTTGTACTTGTCGAGGGGATATATTTTTGTTGGGGACCGGCAACCAAGGCATGAAGTTCCAGGTTTAGGCTAAGTATGTTTGAGGGAGGTCGGAGTAGTCATTGCCTCCTGTAAAGACATTGTCAGGCATCGAAAGACCTGCTTTAGAAGGAAGTCCTAGTGGCCCTGTTCTACTAGCCTGCTAGGCAGCCGTTCTAGGAGTTCTTGTTAGTAGTGAGGTAGTTAGAGAAGCCTTCCAGAAGATAATAATGATGATGCCAAGAAACCCTGAACATCTTGAAAGATGAATATAAATACGAAGGTGTGTAAAAAGGGGTTCTAACCCCTATCAAAGAAAAGAAAAGGAATGAAAATGTATAGGCAGTTGATCATCACCTTGCGAAGGCCTGGTAGGTCCCTAGGGATGAGTCAGACCCGGGGCCGATACCTTGTCTTCCTAGGGGTGACTTCTTGCTGGAAAAAAAAAAAGACAAAATAAAGAAGGTTGGAGCGAAAATAAAAGTGAGCGTTAGAAAAGGATTAAGTGTCGCCTTGCGAGGGCTTGGTAGGTTCTTGGGTACCGAGACAGGTCCTGAGGCCGATGCCCTGTTTTCCTTGGGTCACTATGCTCAACTCCCTCCTTTTTACATGCCCAAGTATGTTAATAAAATAAAAACCCTAAAAAAAGAAATGTACTGACAAAAAATACTCCTTGATCAGGTTATAGGAGTCCTCGCCTTGTAGGAGCTCCTAGTTGTGTTGTCTTTAGTTGGTAAGTAGTTCAGACTACCACTTAGGGCAACCTCTTTGCTAGGTTTTTTTGTTTGGCTGTGTTGGAGCAGGTGGTCAGTCACTCGCTTCGGATCTTCTATTAGATGATGGTAGGCCTACTCCTTGTGGATGTCATGCCTTGGTTCTGTCAGGGGGTAGGGTGAGCGTTGTGTTGAGTTTTATCGCATATTTGTTTTGTATCAGCTTGATGCTTCTCTGGTTGTTTATGTGCAGATATGTTCGTGGATTCGATGGGCTGAGTCACCCTATCCCATGGTTGCGAATGAGAGTGGAATTTTGGTGCCGGAAATTGCTTAAAAATAGCCAAAAATTATGAATATCAAGGGAAAAATATTCAACGTCAAAGGCGGCGGCTCGACCTAGGACGATTTTAAGCGTCAAAGTGCTCTAAGGACGCCCGGGCAGCACTTGCGGATTTTTAGTGATTTTTCCATGCGCTTGTGCCGGTCAATGGAGCTGTCCGTCAATGCGGGATACCGAGACAAGCTCACCGAAATTTTCAGATCTGGATTCGGACACCGTATGCGAGAGAGGCGGGAAAAGGGCCAAAAGGCCGGTCAAAATTGGGGAGGTGCCCAAAAAGGAGAAGGGAAGGGGTGCCTTTGGGAAGGGGCACCCCCCCTTCATTAAAAAAAAATGATTTAGCAGGGGGGCGACGGTTGCATAGAGCCGTCGCGAAAAAAAATGCCCCCCCCCCCTCAATGCAAGATTTTTTTGAAGAGCAAGCCATGGAGGCAATTGCAGCAGGGTATTGCACTCATTCCACGCTCCGCATCGCTCCGTCCCACGCAGACAATGGCAGCTTGTAGAGGGAGAGAAAAAATCAGTCTTTCTCTCTCCTCCCTCTCTCTCCTCTAAGGGGGGATTCATGTGGGAAGAGAAAGGAAGAAGAAAGAATGGTGGAGGCTTGTCCGGCATCGATCGGATTGCTTCACGGGTTGGAGATGGTGATGTGTGATCGTCATGAGCATGAAGTGCTGCTGATTTTCAGATTTGCAGCCATGAACATGAAACCCGAAATACGCAAATAAGCGGTAATTCAAATTTTTCAAAGGAAATTTGAGATTTCATGGCTTTTGATTGATAAACTGTTGTTCATGTGGGCTAAAAATTGTTTATGTTGCTGTTTTCCATGAGTACTTGTTGATCATAATCAAAAAATCAGAAAAACATGCATCTTGTGGCTCAAAATAATACACTAAAACACGTAAAATATGAAAAATCAAGGGAAAATGATGTTTTTGAGCATAAAAATGGAAGAATAAATAGGAACACCAACTAAATATTCATTTTTGTTGCAAGAAGGAACTAAGAGCCACATCCCATAACCTATTTTGAATTTTTAGTAATTAAATAATGCAAAAAATAAGGAAAAATACAAGGAAAATAGAGGAAAAACACTAAAAATAGGTGGGAAAATGCATTTTGGGTGCGGAAAATTAATGAAAATTAAGAACAATGTTTGTGAATGTTTGTGGGGATTGAAGCATGAGGATTTGCCTCAGTTCAGCCCCACCTTCTTGTTTTAGTGTGTCTTTTTCCGCTTTTTTCAAATAAAATGATGGCAAAATGCCTTATAAATCTATACAACAATGCAACATTTGATCAATGGGAGGGTAGAGTGGCTAAAATGTATCTAAATGCGGAGTAAAATGATGAAAAGATTGGTGGTTTTTGTTTGCATACCTATAGGTCGGTGAATAATTATAGAATGAGAGCCTAGTAGCACGAGGGTTTCCTCAGTGCTAGGTTCATGCAACGCCGCATAAGAACGGTGGTGGCTGAAAACTATTAAAAGGATGTTTTTCACATGTGCACAATATTGATTTTATAATTGTTTGAGCACTTAGCATCCACAATATGCATAAATCATGGAAATATTTAAAGGTATTAGAAATCCTGGATGCACAGCAATTGCTTTCATTAGGACCTTGACCCACGCTGAGTGAGAGACAGGACACCCTAAGCCATAGGCTAGGCATGGGGTCTAGGGGAAAGAGAAGTAAGGACAATGGTACATTCCTGTATACGATTAAATGGTACCTTGAGTGGATTTTGTGCGAAATGTTTATATGTTGAGCGACGCACCGAGGGGCCAATCCCCAAGGTGTAGGAGAGTCGCAGAGGGGTGGCGGCACTCAGCCGTTGGAGAACCCCCTATGTTTGTGCTTCGTGCCATTAGGCAATGTGTAAGGGACTCCCTTTGAGGAGTAGTGGGTGAGAGAAGAGTGGACTACAAATGACGTAATACAAACGCAAGATATTTAGGAGGCAATGTATGTGTCATCAACGCTCCTGGCCACAAGGCCGTGGGTTTGTTGAGCGCGTGAGATAGAGGTCCGACTAGTGCATGAGCCAGTGCCGGCCCGTTGTAGGTTCCATCAATGTGGTACATACATTCTATACTGATTTGTCTTTCTCCTCTCTCATATTTTCTCTTTTCATGCATCTCACTTATCCTAGATTATTATTAAATTAACCATGATATTCCTTCTTTTACTCTTTCTTCAAGCATATCATCCATATCTACTTTAATATTTGGATCTTCACAAATATATTGGTCCACCGAAAGGACAACAATATATTTGTGATACAAAGGATTGGTAACAAAGGTCACGTCTATAAATAGTGAAAGTTTTAAACCCTATTAAATTATTATTCAAAGCTATTTTCTCCATGTGTGTATCTCCAAAGTGGGCTTCATTTCCCTTCTATGAGTGGGAAACTGTTGTAAGATCTATATATTCATTTTCCTATTTTATCTTCTCATCCCCTTGTAGAATCATCCATCTCGTGATGTAGAAGCTCACAATATACTAGTGATGCATGTGCACATCTCTCACATTTTCCATTCCTTATAATCTACATACCCTCTCCCTTATCCTTTTCTTTTCCTCATGGGAAACTTGACTATGAAGACTCCATACGCAAAAGAGAACTAAGATCATCATGAAAGGGGGTCCCATCCAACCTCTTACATCTCTTGGTGCATCACCCGTATTAAGGCTATAACTAATCAAGCTTAACTTTGATTGCCTAGGATTGGAAAATAATACAATTCAACCAAAGGTCTATAAAATGAGATCTCTTGGGACTTCAAGGGAGAACAATTTACACTGTCCTTCCCGTAACCCATGCTCTCCATCTTCCTCACCCTCATTTCTTCCCCACTCTTGCCCCACTCTTCAAGGAACAACAAGCTTCACTCCACCCTGATCTTCTCCCTTTCATTCAACATTAATCCACTCTTCTTGCTATTCCATCATTTTCCTTTGCTCCCATCTCATCACTCCCCACCCTCTTTCTCATGCTCCAGATTGTTAAGTCAAATGCACGATAGTTGGGACATTGGACAGACTTCTATTGTTTCAGAAGCTACAACTCGCTTTGGTGATACTCTCTCACCTTGTCTCTCAATAATCCACTCTAACTGACCAAGCATTCTCCTTTTTATCCCTTTGAGGTGTAGTGAAATCACCAACTTATATCTTCGCGTTGCAGCGCAAAATCTTGAAGGCTCGAATATGGTTCCATGATCCAAGAAACACAATCCAATGTAATTGCTCCTTCGCATCCACCACTAAGCACACCAACAAGTCGAGAAGCTAGTAGAGTAGAAGAAGATGAGAAAGAAGACGACAAAGAGCTTAAACTTTTCTTATTCTCTCACTCAATACATCTCTTACTCACTCTCTCTCATTTAATCTCAACAATGTAAGAAAAATGATAGAATAGAAGAAGTGAATTGAAAGCTTGAGTAGTTGCAATGATAGAGCTTCCACAGTATGGATGCACAAAAAGGGTAAATACAACTGAGACTGCCATCCTAATATATGGACACAAATTAGGATTAGGTTTAGGTCACCTCTCTAAGACAAGCATCATTTAAGGGTTAGGGTTTATGCCCTACTTTTTGTTGTAGGGTCTAGGCCCCTAAGAATTAGATTTTGTGCCCCTTTTGTATTTTAGAACCCTTGTGAACTAGGGTTTAGGCCCTCTTTTAGACATATTATCCCCTTTGTGGGATCTAGGCCAGTTATTCCTTGAAGTATGAGTATACCTTATCCTAATTAAACCCAACCTACACTGTTCTGATCATATTTCCATGTGCACAACCCACACAATTGTTGTGAGTGCTAGAAATATAACTATGGATGATAATACAATGTGTGCAAGAGCCTGGCTCTCACAAAATAATACATCCATGATAATAGGATATCCATAAATTATAAGAATAATAAGCAAGTGACCAAAATAATATAATGAAGATCCAAATAATAATAATCCATCATCAAATAAATTCAACACTTATATTGTGACCTTGCTTTGACATTGTTTGACTTTAGCCTTCACAAAATACTATTAACATTAGCCTCCTCCAAGAGGAGTGCCTATCCCATGACACTCACGACAAAGACGTGAAATGCCAAGAACAATCAATGAAGGAATTTTGAAGAAGGATTGATCCTAATGGAGGAGTAATACATGTGGTTGATGAAGAACTTGATGATGATGATGGTATTCATGCTATTTGGTGTTTGTAATGAGACATTGCACCAATGATTCTTCTAGGAAAAATAACTTGAAGGTCCACCAAAAAAGAAAAGGAGGTGGTAAAAGATGGGAGAGTCAATCATGGATGCAGAAGGGAGTGTGCATGAGGCTCGAGGAACTTTGGTACCTATAAAGTAAAACCTCCCATACATTCACTTCCTAGAAAAGAGTGATAGTTTTCAACTTGTGCATGGGACATAGAATATTTTTAGTTTGGAAGATAGGTCAAACTTATCCCACACTTGAGGACCCAAAACCATGAATAGCTTATGGTGCAAATATTATGTGAGTGCACATGCATACATAGTCTAATACATAATTGGAAGATTGTTCTAGGGATTCTTGTCTTAATGAGGGTTGACAAAGGAATCTTGCATGGGTGAAGATGGGAAAAAGTGTCATTATTGCTGAGGGAACTGAAGTTATTAGAGAGACACCATTGGGGAGTTAGACAAAAGGTGGAGTCTAATCCAATAAGCTCTTGACACACATGGTTCTTTGTGGAATCAACACAAGGGGAGTAGATGAAATTGGTCCTTGCTTTTGTGTGAAGTAACTTTTCCTTCTTATCTTGAAGTTGAGTAAGTAGCACTAGGATGAATGGAGTGGACAGAAAAAAGTGTAGGTGATTCAAGGAGACAAGTCTAACCAAGGCGAGCTGAGACTCGTTATGTATGCCATAGCCTTGATGTGCCCTAAATAAATGTGGCAAAAGGGGCTAGGGGTTTAGAGACAAAGCTAGCCAACCCAAGCCACTAGATGCATCTAACTTGACGACTCCTAGGTCAGTGGATGTGTGTGTATATTTCTATTTCTTTTCTTTTCTTTATTTCCTCTAGCTTTTTGTTTCGTCCTCCCTTTTTTTCTATTTTGTATCTCTCTCTTTTGTGTATTTTACTTCTACTCTCTTTCATGAATAATACAATGTCAAATAAGTTGGCTAGTAACCTTACAAAATCAAAGTGGAAGTATAAAAGATCTAAAGCCCAATGGGGATTTTTAGACTTGTCTCAAAGAATAAATTTGTGCACTAGAGTGTGCACACAAGGGAGATGGAACATGGAGCCTAGAATGGTGAAGCACAATGCAATGTTATTGATACAGAGTTATTGAAGAAGAAGCAATATTAGGTGGGAAAGACTTGTGTTGATGAAGCAAGCGCAACTTCTCCTCAAGAAGTAGACGACCATTGTATGTGTAGAGTCAAGGGATTTCAAAGCTTGGAATCTTCACAAAGAATTGTTTTATTGTCAATGATATTGTCTACATGTATTGTAGCATGAATGTGTAGAGCTCTTGGAAGTTCCATGATATTGTTGTTAAGTTTTAAATGTGTAGTGCTTCATTATGTCACCTGTGATTTTCCTACAATCACTTGGTGAAGCTTTGAGAATACCATGATGTGGATTCAAAGTAAAAATATATAAAGAAATTAAAAAAATTTGCATTTCACCATTGTATCTTGAGTAAAATTTGTGATCTCATACCTTAATCTTGCCCTCATAGAAGATATAGCATTGTCTCAAATGTTAGAGGGTCTTTGGCTCTTGTCAATGCAAGAAAAGAGAAATATATACCAGGGAAAAAAGTTTAGTTATATAGAAGGGTTGATATTTTGTAGTCTTCAAGATCCATCAATGATAGAAAATTTAGATTATACTCCAACTCAGCAAAAGCATCCAAGTTAGTTGGTTTCGTAGCTAGTCCACAAATGTAAGTAATTAGATCATCAAGTAAGGATGGTCTAGCAAAGTAACTAGCTATATGCAATTTCTCTTCAATCAAAATTTTATCAAGAAATGGGTGATATTTCAATTGTGATGGCATGTCCACATTTTGAGCTAGGATAATAGAGCACTGACGTGCTGCTACGCACACATCCTATAAAAAAATCTAGAGTGTGGCTTTCTTATTGATTTAGAGAGCCAATGCCATATTTGACATTAGTGTTAGTGTCCATGGTTCAAAAATATTCGATTTTTTGACAAGTTTTAGCCAATTTTTGATATTTTAGATATTATCTATTGTAAAAATCCATAAAACAATAAACAACTTCTAGATTAGGATAGCATGTAAAAGAAATCATGTAGCTTTCAGCTATTTTGAGAGGATTTTATGTAAAAAGAAAGATTAGCGAAATCGCGCAACGCACAATCACTATTTTCAAGCACTGAATAGCACTCTCAAGTGGGAGATGAAGAGGGAGTGATATGGCAAAAATTTTGGATAGGTGTCCTGGTATTTTATCCCCATTTCGAAGCCAATGGAGGCATCAGATTGACGATTTGAGTAGCATAGATGAATGTATTATTTTCTACACGTTTCTGTCTATTAGAGTTTTATCTTCTCATAATGTAAAAATAAACTGATAGGCTTCATCTGGTGCGCAGATCGGTCGCAGTATGCTCACGTAGTAAATCCCGGAAGGTCCCCAAGAACAATGAACTCTACCTTTTTGCACAAAAAAACAATGTAAAAGCATGAATGATAAGAAGCAAGAGACCAATTGGGTTCAATCTCCCCCCATGCCTTGTGTGACCGCTTCACAAAGCATGTATTTTATGTATATTTCCATTTTCATGCTCAATAATAGCCCAATTTACAAAAATATAACAAGCTTTTAGCTTTTGAGTTTGCTTTTACAAAAATAGGAAATAAAGCTAATGGACAGTGCCCATGGAGTCTGGCACGCCCAATCTCAATGTCCAAATAGAAATAACATATCCGTGCGCATAGGCGCACACAAAATAATAATCAATAATCAATGTCTCAATAGACATGACAAAATATAAGCGTGGTTCCTATCAAAATATAATCCATAGGTCGAATACTCACTAGACTCCAATGCTTTCCTCCGCCACTGCTGCTATCTCTACACATCAATTGAAGCATTCACAATCGTTAGTAAAATAATACAATTAAACCGACAAAAGTGAATACCTAGCAGTCTTCAGCTACATAAATAAATCAACTGGTTAGAAATAAATCCTAACCTTAATTTATTACGAGTGCACACTCTAAACTCATAAACGTTTATTAATTTAATATGCATTTTGCGGAATCACCCGCTATGGAATCACCCATGTACAAACTAAATTAATGAAACGCCCGAAAAGGACAGGCGTCCCCATCAACTTCTCGCACAAAGAATCCACTTTGTGTATGAGCCCCGGTCATCAAAGTTTACGGAATCCACCGTAAAACCTCACGGAATCCACCGTGGCACGGAATCCACCGTGAAATATGCCTCTTGGCATCATACCCCCGGGGTGGGATAGCAATTGACCTCAATTGCTATTAGCTCAATGTGGAGCTAACAGAGTGGGGAAAGCATTTAAGTCTCTAGCGTGCATCCATTGTGCTTCCTCTACAGGATGGTTCTTAAATTTTACTAGATATCTAGAATACATTCGGCCAGTTCTAATGGTCATGTAGTCAGTGTCTATGATGGCTTCTGGTTCAAGTATTTCAGTCTCTTCCTCTAATAAAGGTGGGTTTTCATAAACAGGGTGGATAGGTAATTGGCCTCTAAATGGTCTCAATAAACTAATGTGAAATGTATTGTGAATTTTCCAATGAGATGGTAATTCTAATTTGAATGCATTATCATTAATCTTATGAATGATTCTAAATGGTCCATAGAATCTAGGAGCTAATTTGACAACTGGATGTCTATCTACACTTTGCAGTCTACGTTTTTCTATTCTCAGCCAAACATAGTCATCAACTTTGAAATTCATGGCTTGTCTTTTCTTGTTGGCTTGTTTGGTATATGATTGCTGGGCTTTAGCAATCATATCCTTAACCTCATCAAAAATACTGTTATGCATACTAGCAATATCATCAGTACTCTGAATTCTATTAGACAAAGATGCAACAGGTGTAGACAATCTATATCCATAAATGACTTCAAAAGGTGCTTTCTTTGTAGATGTGTGCGGTGTATTGTTATATGCAAACTGTAATAAATGCAAATGAGTGTCCCATGTCTGAGGTTTAGAGATAGTATATGCACGTAAAAGATCTAGAATGGTGTTGTTTGTGGCTTCTGTTTGTCCATTAGTTTCTGGATGAAATGCAGATGAGAAATCAATTTTTGTGCCTAGATTAGCAAACAGTGTAATCCAAAAATTGTTACAAAATCTAGAATCACGATCTGAAATAATCACTTTTGGCAATCCATGGTTAGTAAAAACAGTTTTCAAAAACAATTGTGCTGCTTGTGATGATGTTAAAGTTTTCTTACATGGAATGAAATATGCTTGCTTACTAAATCTATCTACAACTGTCCAAATCATATCATGATTAGATTTAGTATTTGGTAAACCAATAATGAAATCCATAGAAATTTGTTCCCAAGGTTTAGATGGAATAGACAAAGGCATTAGTAATCCATACTGTTTACCATGATGTCTCTTTATTCTTTGACAAATCAAACATTCAGAAACGAAATTAGATACATCTGCATCCATATGCGGCCAATAAAAATCTTCAGTTAACATACATAATGTAGATATGATACCTCTATGACCTTGATATGGGGGACTATGAATTTCATTCAAAACAAAAGATCGGAATGGAATAGTAACACACAGTCTCTTTTCATAAAACATAAATCCATTATTATATGACAATGAATCAACAGGAATGAAATTATTTTGTACTAATTTATTCCAATCAGAATGAAAACTAATATCCTGGTGATATGTATCTTTCATAGCAATCAAAGAATCAAAAGATATGACAGAAATATTATGAATTGCAGGTCTTCTACTCAATGCATCAGAACAACTACATTTTCTTTTCCAGGTTGGTATTGAATGATAGGATGAAAATTTTGAATAAAGAAAGCCCATTTGATATGAGGGTCAGAGATTTGGGGTTGGCTAAGTAAATGTCTAATGCTTTGCTGGTCGGTCTTTATCATGAATTCTCAACCCATTAAGTAGTGCTTCCACTATTTTAATGCTTGTACAACTGCTAATAGTTCTTTGTCATAAATGGAATATTTCAGCCCAGAGGGTTTCAGCTTACAACTAGAATATGCTATTGGATGATTGTCTTGCATTAGTACGGCTCCTATTCCTGATCCGCTAGCATCGGTCACAACTAGAAAGAATGGTCTATTAAAGTCAGGCAATTGTAAAACAGGGGCATTGGTTAATGCACGTTTCAGTAAGTCCAAGGATTTCTGCTGGTTTTCAGTCCATTGATAAACAATTCCTTTCTTAAGAAGTTTTGTTAATGGTAAAGCAAGTAATGAAAAATTACGTACAAACTTCCTATAGAAACTAGCAAGACCAAGGAATGAGCGTAATTCATGCATGTTTTTAGGAACAGGCCAATGCAATATTGCATCAATTTTCTTGAGATCAACTTTAATTCCTTCAGATGATACAATATGACCTAAATACTCAATTTCTGTCTTAAAGAATTCACTCTTTTCAGGATTTGCAAACAATTGATTTTCTTTCAGTAATTGAAAAACTAATGATAAATTCTCATAATGCTCTTTCTCATTTTGACTAAAGACCAAAATATCATCAAAGAAAATAATCACACAGTACTGATATTTCAAAAAGATACGGTTCATCATTCTACTGAAAGTGGCAAGTGCATTAGTCAATCCGAATGGCATGACTAAGAATTCGTAATGGCCAAACTGTGTTCTGAAAGCAGTTTTAAATATGTCAGATTTATCTAGCCTCACCTGATGATATCCGGACTTAAGGTCAATTTTACTAAATATAGAAGATCCTTGCAGTTTGTCCATAAGGTCATCAACTCTAGGTATAGGATACATATTCTTTACAGTGATCTTATTTAAAGCTCGGTAGTCAATACACATACGATAGGTATTATTCTTTTTCTTGACTAAGAGTACAGGTGCACCGAATGGAGAACTGCTAGGGCGAATTAAACCTCTATTTAGTAATTCTTCAACTTGACTCTGGATTTCTTTTTGCTCTATCTGATTGTGCCTATATGGTGCTTTGCAAGGTGGTTGTGTGCCAAGTATTAAATCAATCTTATGGTCTTCTGGTCGTGAAGGAGGTAAACCTAGTGGTAGGTCTTCTGCAAAACAGTCCTTAAAATATGCAAGAAATTCCTTATGCCTAGGATGCATATGATTTCCTTTGCATGCAATTCATTCACCCAAATGAGATATGATTTATTACTCTTGCGTAATGCACGTTTTGCTTGAGTATGCGATAGCAGTGGAAAAATATTAGATGCATGCATACCATATAATGTAATAGATTTTCCTTGAAAATTAATATTCATTGTGTACGTGGAGTAATCTATATTTGGATTATGCTGGTGTCGCCAAGGCATTCCTAGAATAATGTCACTCGACTGTAATGGAACAACTAAGAAGTTTCTTCTTTCAGTGTATGAACCAATTTGAATCTCTAAATCTTGGACTTCCTGTGTACCATTATACCTAGTGCCTAAAAATGCAGCTTTTATGCGATAATGCGTAGGTACAGTCTGTAATTTCAATTCCTTTACCAATTTTGCTGAAATAAAGTCATGAGTACTACCGTCATCATGCAAGATAGTCTTTTCCTTTCCATGAACCAAACATTTCATAGTCAATAATGAATGTGGAGTAGGCATACCTGGTAAAGTGTCGGAAGTAGTAGTAGTGTCATCATCATCTTCAGTGAAATCAGGCATATCCTCATGATCGTCTTCGTCCATGGCTCCAAGATAGTTGATATGTGATGGTGGCTTCTTTGAATGACTGCGAGATGCCCAGGCTGGTGACATTTATAGCATACTATTGGCTTGGCTTTGGTTACATTATTTGCAATGGCTGGAAATCTGGGTACATTTGGATTGGCTTGTGGAATAGGCTTAGGAATTGGATTGACATTGGATGGTAATGCAAGTGGTTTAGCCCAATTCTTGCGGAAAGATGGTGAAGAGAAACGACCTGGATTAAATCTTCTAAAATTGGAGTTGAATTGTTTAGATCCATAATTACCATTGGCTTGGAGTTGCTGTGGTCATCTATCTCTACCGCGTAACTTATCTTCAGTGTCGTGAGCTAGTGAGATAGCGTCTTCAAGGGTAGCAGGCTTGAACAGGTTCACTTCAGTGTAGTAATGTCCAAGAAGTCCAGACATATATTTCCGCTTATGCGTCGTCTCTGGTACGTCTTCAAGCATGCGTAGCTGTAGGAGTGCATTCCAAAAACGCTCTGTATACTGTGGTATAGGCTCACGATCCCGTTGTTGAAGTAGATCCCAGTGCTTGATAGCCTTCTCATGAAATTGCGGTGGAAGGAAATTCTGCATGAACTTCTTCTTGAAATCTTTCCAAGTAGCAAGACATTCTATGCTCTTGCGTACTACAGTCCACCAAAGTGATGCTCTGTCTACCAGATGATTAGTAACACACTTGATTTTATCTTTTTCTGGATAGGTTTCCTCATGGAAATAGTCATCAAACTGGCTAATGAATGATAAAACAGTCTTTCCTTCTCGTATGCCATTGAAAGTGCGAAATTTCAAACTTTGTTTACTTATCTTTGATTCCTTGCGAATGGTTTGAGCTTCAAAAGTGGCGTCGATAGTACGTCGAATTAAATCTTCAGCTTGAGGTTCTTCTTTGTCGATAGACGCTCTTTGTAATTTTGTCAATTGCGCTTGCAATGCTTGCATAGCCCTTCATTCTTCTTCCAATTGCAGCATGATTAGATCCAGCTTTTGTTCCATGGTAGGCTCAGGTAGGTCGTCTTCAGCCATAGGATCATCCATATGTGGTGTCGTCATCCTATAAAACTTAAAAGACCTTTCTCACTCAAAATCAGGTTAGCGGGATGAGCGTAGCTCAAGTTCGGGGTTATAAGGCTATGTATTTTTGGGTTTTTCTTTCTCAATTTTTAGAAAATCTGCAATATTCCCTTCTTCGTATGCTAAAAATACTTCAGCGGACCTGCAGATAGGTAGAATACTTTGCCATGAACAACTTTGCAGTTCAGAGTTTCTGCGCAGGAACAACCCTTCTAGGAGTTTTGAGCACTAGTCAGTTCTGACTCCACTTGACTTGTCTGACTTGCAGAGTTGCAGACTTAGCCGACTTGCAGAGTTGCAAACTTACAGAACTTAATGAACTTGCAAAACTTGATTCCAGTCGACTTGCAGGACTTGACTTCGGAGGTGCAGGACCTGAAGTTTGTGAACTTGATTGTCTTGTGTGACTTGCAGGAAGCTTAAAAGCTTTGATTGACTTAATGGATTAAGAAGCTTTGAGCTTCTTAATCCGTCGTGGATTTTTAGGACAAAAATATGTCCTTGACAGATTCGCGCCGCCCTGGACAGCCTCATGCCGCTTCGATTTCGATTGGATTAGGAGAAGCTTTCTCAAGCTTCTAATCAAGTTAATTAAGTTTTAACTTGAAGCTTTGAAGCTTTATGAAATAGGAAGTTACTCTTTTTTGTCTATTATCCACGATTTTGGTGAAGGAGATGATTGCGTGGTCCTTCGCCTATACAGCCTGGTCCTTTGCGATCTGACAGTAGAAACAGGGGTTCTTGATCGCCAGAAGTCTACCTATATCGACGGTTCGCGACGAGATTGACTGTAGAGCCCGATTGTTCCAGGAGCTCCGCCTTCGCACGAGATGGGTAGCGATTGGAAGCTCTTGATCTAAGCTCCGCTCTGATACCATTGGTGCACAGATCGGTCGCAGTATGCTCACGTAGTAAATCCCGGAAGGTCCCCAAGAACAATGAACTCTACCTTTTTGCACAAAAAAACAATGTAAAACCATGAATGACAAGAAGCAAGAGACCAATTGTGTTCAATCTCTCCCCATGCCTTGTGTGACCGCTTCACAAAGCATGTATTTTATGTATATTTCCATCTTCATGCTCAATAATAGCCCAATTTACAAAAATATAACAAGCTTTTAGCTTTTGAGTTTGCTTTTACAAAAATAGGAAATAAAGCTAATGGACGGTGCCCATGGAGTCTAGCACGCCCAATCTCAATGTCCAAATAGAAATAACATATCCGTGCGCATAGGCGCATACAAAATAATAATAAATAATCAATGTCTCAATAGACATGACAAAATATAGGCGTGGCGCCTATCAAAATATAATCCATAGGTCGAATACTCACTAGACTCCAATGCTTTCCTCCGCCACTGCTGCTATCTCTACACATCAATTGAAGCATTCACAATCGTTAGTAAAATAATACAATTAAACCGACAAAAGTGAATACCTAGCAGTCTTTAGCTACATAAATAAATCAACTGGTTAGAAATAAATCCTAACCTTAATTTATTACGAGTGCGCACTCTAAGCTCATAAACGTTTATTAATTTAATATGCATTTTGCAGAATCACCCGCTATGGAATCACCCATGTACAAACTAAATTAATGAAATGCCCGAAAAGGACAGGCGTCCCCATCAACTTCTCGCACAAAGAATCCACTTTGTGTATGAGCCCCGGTCATCAAAGTTTACGGAATCCACCGTAAAACCTCACGGAATCCACTGTGGCACAGAATCCACCGTGAAATATGCCTCCTGGCATCATCATCTCTATTAGTATTCTTCTACATTTTTTGATTCGTTTTTGGAGTATTCTCCTATGTCTTCAATTTCTTCAAACCCGTTCTCTTCCATCTACTCCTCTCCCTGAATCTATCTTCACCCTATTGTCTCTTACCCTCGTGGTGGATTCTCGACACGAAACACACTGACACCGTGTTAGGGGAAGTTTATGCTACCATCAGAGGTGAATTCTGAAAGATATTTGGGCTAATTTGGGGCTGATATCTTCATCCATATTCAAAGAAATAGCTACAACATTGTTTTTCTAATTCATTTCTTACTCTATAGAAGGCATCTTGTCAAAATATGCAAGTATTATGTGGCCCTATGGCAGGGCAATGTTTGTAGATCATTCATAGATGCTTTGAGTTGAATTAAGAGAAGCTTTTTCTCTTATTTCTTGGCTGTGGTAACTTATCCTTATTAGGAACTCAATTTGAAGCTCCCTTGAAGCAAGTCTCTTTGCCTTACAAGCCTTGTAATTGACTCATAAGCTTTTGTCCCTAACAGTCTACATTGAATGTAATCATACAAAGTTGATTCATGCTATGGAATCATGTATGAATGATGGGATGCAGAGTTCTTTATGATACATGATAGCATATTTTACTTGCATTTATAATTTTTGATTGCTCTTATAGTCAAGAAAAGAAGATTGATTTGAGTTAGAACTTATGAGATAATACTCTTGTGATCTTTGCTAAGAACATGTAGTCGGAAGCTCTATCAACATCTTCAAGAACTTGGCTTGAAACCTTCAACCCTTCTCTTATCTCTACCATGTCCGGAGTCTAAGCTCTTGAACCCGCATACATTGTTCTCTCTCAAACCCCTATGATTGACCGTAAAGTACCTCTTAAACCTTTAAATATTCACTGTAATCTACTTATCTCTTAAAGTCACATCTCCATCTATCTTGTCCACTTTTCTTGCCAAACCCCTGTGGTGACCTTCAACCCTATGCGCTATGACAATGTAGTGAAGTGATCTTAGAGTAAGGGAGATTAGATTGAAGTGTACTGATTATACAATGCTACTCAGTCATTGTCATAAGATGATTGCTATTGCAAGCAATCTCAAGTCGAAGAGGAAATCAATTCTATAAGAATGGACTTGAGAAATTACAATTTGTTTGAAGCTCATCAAGTAGTGATTGGTGATTGATTTTGGTCACAGAAACATTAGGCATCTCTACAAGTGTGACAAACCTCGAAGGTGATAAGTGTCCACTCGACCAACAAGATGGGGACACTCAAGCAATACCTCCACAACACCCACCTGAGCCACGCTCTCTAAAACTGATATGAGAGCAAGGAGTAGCAATCGGATGTGGGGTCATAACATCTACATCTCCAAAGCACCCTCCAAAAACACGAAAACCACTTGCTCTATTGTTCAAGCGACGTGTCCCTAAGTGTCCCTTCGGTAGCGGTCAATCTAGAGCATCGACTATGCCTACTAGAGATTGAAGCATTAAATCGTCGTGAGGTACACCGTGCATAACACCTAGACAATGACCAAGAAAAATCTTGGTCTCTTTGAATCGTGCCATCTAATCCAAAAACATACACGTGAAGATCTCTTGCAACTTCTCATCTGCCATCCCTTGGCTTATCTTGCTCTTTGGGTATTGTCAATAGTAATCTACATAGTAAAAAAATGATCTTAGCATAATCAATGTACGGATTTAGGTAAATCACAATAACATAACTTTGCAAAAAAGGATAATAGTGAAAAAGACATATGCAAGTAACAGTGAATATGAATTATCAATGAATTTGACAAGCGAATGCAAATACGACTAGTCTTATAGCTCATTGGCAAGCTCTTGGCATAGCTTGGTGTACACTAGAAGGTCTATGTATAGGTATCCACAAAAAGAGGTGTCCATTTTATTCTCAAAAAATTCTTGTACTCCCATCCCTTCATTTACATTACCCGTGTGTGTCTTCTCTACATGCTCTTAGCCCTCCTATATGCGAGTGTAATTTAATTTGTTCTAACTTTACAATGTCAAATATCACACACACACACACACACACATATATATATAGAGAGGTTGTATGTGCTCACTATATATAGTTTTTGTGTATCTGTGTAGAGAGGGATAATAGACTAGCATCAATTATATGAGGCCTAGGAGAATTCAAAAAAGCACGGGGTTGCATAAGCAGCCTTTGTTGTGGCATAACTTTTTTTTTTAATTTTTACATTTGGAGGTATGTATTATGCAATGATTATCATCGCATAAAGGGACTACACGTTGAGGTTGCCATAAGCATCACATAGGAGATACAAATTAGTGATGCCAACTAGCATTGCTTATCTTATAATGAATGGACTCCCCTCGCTCTTGTGCAAAACACAACCCCTCGATAATGATTTTGTTTGATTTTCTTGTCATGATGGTAGAACAAAATCTAGAATATGTTGAAAGGTGGGAAATATCAAAGCTTGCACGCGAGAGCTATGGCGGGAGAGAAAAAGCAAGAAAGAGAGTGACAAGAAATGGGAACTCCAAGAGTCATAATGTGTGATCGGGCTTGCCTTTATTCAAACTGTCACTAAAAGAATAAAGAATAAAGTGATAGTGACGGGCGCCCACCACCTGTAGTATGCAGTGGCGGTGACTGTCAGTGTAGTAATACACGGGTGGCTAGGTTGAGGTGCCTTTACCCCCAACAACATCCCACTTAAAGGCGAATCTGCCCTAGTGAGGAGTGAAAAGAAAAAAGAAAAAAGATAGTACAACATGTACACATGTACAACAGGATGAGGAAAGACATCATCTCATCCCATGCCCATCAACCTCCTAAGGAAGGCAAAGTGCTCTGTAGAGAGGCTTTTCGTGAGCAGATCTATAGGATTCTGGTCAGTCAAGATCTTGACAAGGTCAACTTATTTGTCCTCAACGACCCCACATATGAAGTGATACCTCACCTCAATGTGTTTTGCATGGAAGACTGGGTTCTTGGCTAACTGAGCAGATCTGCAGGATTCTGGTCAGTCAAGATCTTGACAAGGTCAACAGATTTGTCCTCAACGACCCCACATATGAAGTGATACCTCACCTCAATGTGTTTTGCATGGAAGACTGGGTTCTTGGCTAATTGAATAGCACTCATAGAATCCAAATGCAGTGTAGGGATAGCATAATTACCAAGGTGAGCAACCAAATGACCCAACCAAATGGCCTCCTTGCAAGCCTCAGTGACTGCAACATACTCGGCCTCTGTAGTAGAAAGGGCCATGCATTTTTGCACCATGGACATCCAAGAAACAACACCTCCAGCATAGGTGATCACATAGCCGGATGTGGACTTCCTACTATCTACATGTCCTGCATAATCAGAGTCAGTGTATCCCATGACTCCTGTATCTTGGCTGCCATAACATATGCACATATCTGCAGTGCCCTTCAGGTACCTCATGATACCCTTCATGGCATCCCAATTCTTCTTGCCAGGTGTAGCCATATAGCGTGCCACAACACCAACTCCAAAGGTAATATCTGGACGAGTGGCTATCATGGCATACATAAGACTGCCCACTGCGGATGCATAGGGAATCTCGGCCATCTCGGCCCTCTGCTCATCTGTTTGCAGACAATCAGCTTGTGATACCTTCACATAAGAAGGCAATGGACACCCAATAGGTTTAACATCCTACATGCGGAAGCGCTCAAGGACTTTATGAATGTACTCCCTCTGTCACAAGTAGAGGAGTCCCTGATGCTTGTCGCATCAAGTATGCATACCAAGTTTGTGAGAGGCCTGTCCCAGATGTTTCATCTCAAAGCTCTTCTTGACCCGAGCCTTAAGAGCATGTAGCTCATCATGAGCTTTCCTTGCTATCAGCATATCATCCACATAGAGTACCAAAATCAATAAAGAACCATCATAGGCTTTCTTCTGTAAAGACACGGATCCATAGCACTCTTGCAGTAGCCTTGTGAGTGCATAAAGGCATCAAAATTATGATACCACTCCCTAGGTGCCTCCTTTAAGCCATGAAGACTTTTCTTCAATTTGCACACTACTAGGAGCTCCCTGCCAAGTTCTGCAAAGCCCTTAGGCTGCTCCATATAAATCTCATCATACAAGTCCCCATGTAAGAAAGCTGTCTTGATATCCATCTGGTATAAATCCAAGTCAAGCTGAGCAACCAAAGACAAGACAAAGCGCAGGGTGGTCATCTTAACCACAAGAGAAAAGACCTCATCAAAGTCCACACTACGCTGCTGTTTAAAACCCTTTGCTACCAATCTAGCCTTGTATGCCGTCTTGGGGTGTTCAGGGGTACTTTTTAGTTTGTACACCCACTTGCATGGCAAAGCCTTCTTGCCCTTAGGCAAGAAAACCAAATCCCAAGTCTCATTCTTATGCAAGGATTCTATCTCACACTGCATAGCCCTCTCCCAGGAGTGATTATCACCCCTGTGCATAGCCTCATCATAAGTGAAAGGCTCTCCTGCATCTGTAACCAAGACATAATGCATCGAGGGCTGAAATCTATTAGGTGGACGTCTGTCTCTAGCAGACTAGTTGCCTGCCTAGCTGCCTGTGCAACACCCTAATCATGAGCATCTGTTGCAGCTATAGGCTATCCAACTGGCTGTGCGGGAGCTCCTGGTTCCTCCTGAAATATGACCTTGGGGATCTCAACAACTCTCTCAGGTTGCATGTGCATCTTGTCTTCATGGAAGACTACATCATGACTGTGGATGACTTTTCGTGCCTACGGATCCCAGAGACGGTAACCCATCTCACCTGCATCCCCATAACTAAGGAAAATGCATTTGACACTCTTAGGATCTAGCTTACTTCTCTTGTCCCTGGGCACATGGCAAAATGCATGACATCCAAAGACACGGAGATGCGCATAAGAGGGAGGTGTTCGAGTCCATACCTCCTCTGCAATTTGAAAATCCAAACCACTAGAAGGTGATCTGTTTATGATATGCACAGCTATACTGACTGCCTCAGTCCAAAAGCTCTGTGGTAGGCCTGTGTGGCTAAGCATATTGCATACACACTCTTGGATGGTTATATTCATCCGCTCAGCCAAACCATTCTGGGGGGGGTGAAGGGGGCGGTCAACTCATGCTTAATACCCCTCTCATCACATAATTGCTCAAAAGCACGTGAGACATACTCACCCCCATTATTTGTCCTTAGGAATTTTAGCCTATACCCAGACTGATTCTCAACCAATGCAAGCCATCTCTAAAACAGAGCCAAGACATTGTATTTTAGCTTAATGGGATAAGCCCAAAATTTCTGTGAAAAATCATCTATGAAAGTAACAAAATACTTTGCACCACCCATAGACTGACAAGGCATGGGCCCATAGACATCTGAATGTACCAATGCCAAGGGCTCACTCATGCGTGGCCTACCAAACTTCTTATACGTAGACCTAGTCTGCCTGCCATAAAGACAATGCTCACATGAATCAAAACATGCATAATCAAGGGGCGGTAAGTACTGCAAACTAGAAAGTATTTTCATTGCCTTCAAAGATATATGGCCCAAATGGGCATGCCACAGAGATACATGTGGGATAGAACCCACAGACAAAACATGATCAAGGGAAGAAGCGGATACAATCAAGGGATAGAGGCTGCCAGCCTTGGTACCTCTTGCAATCACAAGTCTGCCATCCACGAGTGATCTTCCATGCAGAGTCTCCAAAAGGTACATGATAACCTGCGTCATCAAGCTGTCCATCTGACATGAGACTGCATGTCAAAGCAGGTACATGACGTACATCCTGCATAACAAAACTACTGCCAGAAGGAAACTGCAGCCTAACATCACCAATGGCCACAATATCAAGAGACCTGTCATCACCCAAGCGCACAAAACCCAAAATAGTACGGTATGAATGAAACCACTCTTATCAAGGTGTCACATGAAAGGACGCACCTGAGTCCAAGAGCCAACACTGTGCATACATAGAGTGTATCTCTGTCATCTCTGTGAAGCACTAGAAAAAGCTGCAAGGATATAATCATCATCAACATCCTCAGGCTACATAACATTGATCTCTTCAATTTTAACACTGGACTTTGCAAGCACAATGCTACGATTAGAAGACTTATCCTACACTTTGTCTTTCCCCTTATCTTTGCACCTTTCATTGCGCAGTTCATGGCATTGTGGCCTAATATGGCCCTTTTTCCCACAATGGTGACAAGTAACATCTGCATTCCTGCCATAGAATTTTCTATGTGACTTTTCACGAGACTTTAACCAAGATTTCTGAGAATCCCGTTCACAGCCACTATCATTGCCATGCTTTCCATATCCATCATTCTTGCCTCTAGCTATCATAGCATGCAACACATGAGAGGCATCCAAATTCTTACGGTTAACCTCTTTCCTGTAGAAGAGCACTCTTAACATAAGATAATTTCAAGGTAGCAACAGAGGCACATAATGCAGTGCGGGATACATCCCATGACTCATTAAGAGTACCAAGCAAGAAAAGAGGAGTGACATCCTCTGCAAAAGTGATATCCTGGAAAGTCAAGTTCTTAAGTATAGCATGAAACTGGCTCAAGTGAGCAGACATAGTTACATTTTCCTTCATGCGCAGATCCATAAGCTGCTTGAGCCAATACATCTGACTCGCTGGACTTTTCTTGTCATAGAGATTCTTGATTTTATCCCATAACTGCCATGCACTCTGTTCTTCCTCAAATACATTGTAATGAACTTGTTCTGTGAAAGATAATACAATAGTGCACTTGCATAACTCATCAAGCTCAAGCCATTCCTCATCTGGCATAGTTGCAGGCAGATGCCCGCTCAACCTCAATGGTTTGATCTGCAATTTCTGCACCAACAACTGTCAAATCTGGCTCTTCCAATAAGAGTAATTCATACCATCAAGCTTAGTGATGTTGAAAATAGCATGATCAGTGGACAAACTTGCCATAATCCAGGCTGGAAGACTACAGACAGTTCAAAACTGCTTGCTATTTATTGCAGAAAATGACCAAAAAATCACCAAAATTGAGAGAAAGTGACGAGAAAAGTGTAACCCAAAGCTGCTGCCCACCAAGTACTAGTGAAAGTACATCATTTCAAAATATTTTAGCATGAAAAATCCATGTCAGCCCGGAGTTATATGTTTGTTGTAATAAATGACAATAGGGTACTATGAGAGTCAATTGTTGACCAAATCACTACACCAAGTCAATAGATGACAGCCAAGACATGACTAGCCATAAACGGGTATAAATCAACACCAAACAGTCATCAAGACCCTGAGCAAACACCCAAACATGTCACCAAAGCATCCGTTAGTGGAGTAGGCATACCCCCTGGATAGTAGGGCAAAGTATACATAACATTGGCAAGACCTGACACTAGTAGGTGTATGCTCACAAGAGTGCAAAGCCCAAGGTCAGGTCAAAAGCAACTCCAAGGTATCAGTGCATGAACCATGTAACATTTAAGTGTAAGAGATCCCAAAGTCTCAAGTATCTACAAAATGCTCAAATAGCATAAACCTCCTGCTCAATGTCGGTAAAGCATACAAGATGCTCCCACTTGCACAAAATGTGGATAAACAAGCTCAAAAAATCAATCAAACCAAGTCAAAGTACCAAAGACAGGTAACCAAGACAATGTCTCAATAGCATCCCAAGAGCATGACGGCTACAAAGCAATTGTAGGTAGCATCCATGAGCAAGATATACATCCCAATAAAGATATCTGACAACCAAAATGACATCCAATACAAAATTCTGGAGTAGCAAATTAGAATACAAGCCAAGTCTTCAAAGATCACTAAATCTCAACAAGTACATGGTACACTATGCCAAGACAAATGCATTAAGCCGTAGGCATCGCGTAAGCATGTACCCATAGAGCACATAACTGTCAAAGCAGTGACCACTGTCAAGCATCGACTGATGTCAATAAGTGTAGGTTGAAATAAGCTCAAGCTTCCAAAATCATCCGAATCCAATGACAAGCTCGAAGTCGTCCCTTGATGATCAATACATCATAGCATAACCCAAGACATACATCTGGAACCAATAGGCATATGTCAAGGCATGAAAGATAGCTTCAGCCCAAGAGTATTCAGCATGCATTTATTGTTATAAACTATGTATTTCTAGCCCCATAATCATGCCAAAATCATAGCATGACATGTAGCTTCAATCCCCCAATCAATTGGGATGCAATAGCCATCAAACCGGTTATGTAGTCATGCCCAAACAAGCATAGGCATAAACTATGAATGTAGCACTGGCATCAAATTTCTATAGACTATTTATAACAGTCCTGAAACATTGTTTTCAGCCACCAACCAATGCCTAATATCAAAGGATCAATGCCAAGTACATGTGCAAAAAAGCTTGAAATGGAGCCCGGACAAGTGCTTAATGCCAAGCTGGAGCTGGAGCTAAAGTAACTAATGGTGGCTGAATGAAATCTATCCAGAATCAGGAGTAGATTTGCGTGATGATGCTGCTACTCCATTAGTCCATGTGGCAGGTCTGGAGAGATTTGAGGCTCAAACATGAGCCAAAGAGGCCTTGGAACAAGCCTCTAGCAGCCCACAACTAGTGGCCAAGAGATATGAAGATTGGAAGCTTCAATGGTGGCTGCCTCGTTTACCTAGACCTATGAACTGAAATAAATCTTTGAAATAATGAAGCAATACCTCAATGTCAATTCCTTGATGGTGACTCAATAGGGTGGGAAGAAGCTTGGGAAGCCGGGGAGTGACAGGAGCTCAAGAGAATGAGCTATGGCTATCGGGAAGGAGACCCAATGCAAATGGGGAGCCGATGGGAAGGTGAGAATGCTAGGAGCCAAGCTCAAGAGTTGGGAAACCGAGCTCTGATACCAGTTGAAAGGTGAGAAGGATCGAAGCTTGCATGCAAGCTATGGAGGGAGAGCAAAAGCAATAAAGAGAGAGACAAGAAATGGGAACTCCAACAGTCACAATATGTGACCAGGCCTTCCTTTATTCAAACTACCACTAAAAGAATAAAGAATAAAGTGACGGTGACGGGCGCCCGCCACCAGTAGTGTGCAGTGGTGGTGATTGTGAGTGTAGTAATACATGGGTGGCTAGGCGGAGGCGCCTTTACCCCCAATATATGTATGGAGTATAGATGTTTAGACATAAGCATTAGCTAGTGCTATGAAGGCAAAGTCTTAGAAAAATGTCCTATATGCCTTTTATGAGCCATGTAAAGTTGGGATCCCACTTTGGTCAACCTGGTTGTTCCTATATTGCAAAGGTTAATGCGAGTGAATATGCTCGAGTATTGTACCTATGTGAATACTTTAAGCTATGTCGCCATATCACTAATTTTGGTGAAAATATGATATATCAATAGGATGTGTAGCATGTTTGACATACTTTGATTGTAAAGTGACTATGGAACCGTGGATGGATATTTCCAAAGCAATTGGTTAGAAGATAGCTTGCATATGCAAATCTCTAATAGTCATGTGTGCACTAATAGTGTCTTTTTTCCAAAATCACGTAAAGGTTTATTTGGGTAGGTAGGTTTTGGCAAGAAAGTCACATAAAGATTCACTTGGATCTAGAGTAGTCCCAAAAGAGTAGACATCACTCTATGATAATATGATCACAAGAAATTTTGTTTCACACTCCAAACTTATCTATGTGAGTAGTGAAATAATTCTTTATGTTACATTAGCTATAACAATATATCTAGACCATGCAACACCTTGGTTGCTACGTATTGGGAGTTGCAGGCCACATCAGGCCGCATCTGAGGTACTTCATAAAATTAAAAAGTTAGTGACTGAGAAGCAAAGTGACATACTTTCCTTTTTATTTTCTTTTGCTTTCAATGAAGTAAAGAAGCGGTTTATCTTAATTTATAGGATGTCTACATCATGCACTATTTATTTAACTGTTACAAACATAGAATACTGGGAGGCATTGCAGGATGCATCTGAAGTCTTGAACGTTCACAGCTTGCTCCTAAAGTCATCGGTATTAAAATGCAGGGTTCATTTCCAACATACTTGTTTGCTTAGATTGCAAAAGGTCCTTGAAGTGTCGCTATTGCCCAATTCCGCCATCCATCTAGCTAGATTCTGACGAAGGAAATTCGGTATGGCATCCTCTATACTATGCCAAACTCCCTTTTGCCATAAAGTGAATGAGGTAAGGGCACCATCTAGTCATGGAAGAGTGGACTAGGACGCTATGTAAGAGGGAGAGGAGCTTGTGATGGGGAAGAGAGGAAAACATAGAGAGAGAGAGAGAGAGAGAGAGAGAGAGAGAATTACAAAAAAAAGATAAATCAATAAAACTTAAGAGGGCACAAGAGATGGAGAACCCTCAAGACATAACCAATATACACAATATGGACACCAATAGCATGGGCTTATTACACTGTAGAGCATGCATAAGCTATAGTAAGGGAATGAACTGCATGAGCTCATGAGAGAGAATGGGGAAGGCTCAATAGAGTTGAAGAAGGCCTCTTGGCTCTCTCTTGCAAATTACAAAGGAGAATGCCTCTTTATATAGGCCTTGAGGGTGTTTAGGGAGGAGGTTAAGATAGAATAGGAATTAACACCACCAAAGCTACATTAAGGCGGTTCCACCAATGTGGAAGCTCCATCTAGATGTTTTGTTGACCGAATTTTTACTTAATCAAGTTCCATCATAAGTGAGTTGTCTCCATTCTCCTCCCTCCCCCCCCCCCCCCCAATAGCTTGAGTCCAAGAGCTCTCCTATAAAACAATATAGAGAATCTTCATAAAATAAGATCATATCTAACAATAATGGAGAGAGAGTAGTGAGAATTCATCCATTACTACTACAATTAAGGATGATTTGAGGGTGATTTAGGAGGGGAATTGTAATGTTTTATTAGCTTGAGAGAGAGAAAAAGAGAGGGGAAAGGGTTGGGAGTCTAATGAATGATGTTTTATGGAAGTGTTAAGTGTGGGGAAGAAAGTGTGGGTGTGTATAAAATTGGGAGGTGGTCTCCACGATAGTTGGAAAAAGTTGGAGTCCACCATTTTTGCCATATCTACCAACTCGTAGCTCCAAAAAATTATAAAAAAATACCAGTTCAAACTTCAGCTCAGGCGCTACAACTTTCATGTTGAAAAGTTTTTTTTAATCAGAGTGGAAGTATCTTTTTAAAATCTTACAAAATCATGTGCCTGATTTTTCTTCCACTAATGCTTCCAAGAAAGGTCCCATTTGTTTGAATTATCGTAAGACTCCAAAGCCATGACATTATGAGCCTCATATGCCCTTTGGATGGCTCCAAATCCATTTCATGTCTTTTCTTTTCACATTACACACTTTCCCTTCACCTTCCTCCATTGATCTTTACTCTTCATCCCCTCTTGGTAAACCGATCCATGAAATATTTCCATCTAGTGATTCCTTGGATTTCCCAAGAGGTTGTTCCCACCCTCTTCTTTATTTCAAACCTCCAAATGTACAAAAAATCAACAAAGTGTTAGACAAATATTTTTTTGTGATTTTCTCGAATCATATATCCCCCCAACCTGGCTAGAGGTATTTATGCCTCTAGACACTCTTTGGTATCTTGAGCTGACCCCACCCTGATATGATAGGATTTTAAGCACCATCCATTTACCCTGGTCTTGTGCACTTTTCCCTCAATGTCTTGAAGTTTGTAGGAACCAGTGTTGAATTTTTTGTGACCCAAAATGGTCCCTCCCACTGGTAGAGAAACTTGCCATCCTTTCTTTTATCAAAGCGATTGTCATATCGAAGCACTAAAGATCACTCCTTGATGTTTTTATCTGTTAGCTTCTTGTTGAACTTTTCTCTATGCTTCTTAGCTTCTTGGGAGTAGTGGTTGATGGCTTCTTCACGATCCAATTGTAGCCTCTCTAGGTCCAATAATCTTTGATGTAACTTCTTCTTTTGAGAGCCTACTGTGCCACCTAATACCTGAAGGCTAGCTAATTTCAGCTCAATAGGCAAAAGAGCCTCTTGTCCATAAACTAGATGAAAAGGTGTGAATCCTAACATGTTTTTGAAGGAGGTTCCCAATTCCAGGGCCTTGAATGTACCTATTTGCTGATGGTTTTACAAATCATTCCATTTACCTTCTCCACCAATCCATTTCAAGGGTAGTAAGGGGTAGAGTGTCGTCATTGAATATTTAGCTTTTGCATGAGTTCACCCACTACATTAGCTCTAAACCCTGGTCCTCTATCTGATAGTATTTCAAGAGGGATACCAAACCTACAACAAATGTTGTCAAAGATGAGTTTACTCACTTCCTTAGCAGTGATTCTTCTAGTTGGCATAGCCTCGGCCCATCTAGTCATGTAATCTACCCCCATGATAATATACTCTTTTTCTGATGGAGTGCGTGGTAGAGGCCCTATGGCATCAATTCTCCACTTCTCAAAGGGTCCATAGACCTTGATTGGGGTTTGGGGTTCTGCTATGATCTGTCATGGTCCTGATTTCTAACATTCTTCACATGTTTGACACCAATACTTGACATCTTGGTGTAGATTGGGCCAAGTAAAGCCGATTTGTAGAACCTTTCTACTTGTGATGTCGTGTGCAAAGTGGCCTCCACACACATCATCATGGCAAGCTTTTAAGATTTTTTTAATTTCCCACTTTGAAGGCACTTTCCTAAGCACACCATCCTTACCAAGACAATACAAACTATCATTTACCATGTGATATCTTGTAGCCTTCTGAGCTAGCCACTGTCTTTCTCCCTTAGTCACGTGTTTGAGAGCTTCTCCTTGCTCTAAGAGGTGTAGAATATCTTCTAAGTCTTCCTTGCCTTGCTGAAGTAGGGGTTTGAAAGCCACTACTCCCACCATTGACTCATTCAGCTTTGATGATGCTAGATGGTTGGCATCCTTGTTCTGGCCTCTTGGCACATGATGTACTTGTGCCTCCCTAAATCTTCTCATAAGAGAATTTTCCTCTCTCATTTTACTAGAGAGGTTTGTATTTTTGCATGCTCATGTACCTTGCATCTACCTTACCAATAGCATGGAGTCTCCAAAAGCATTCAACCTCTCGATTGAATTACTAAGGCACCAACAAAGACCATGAATTAAAGCTTGATATTCTGCCTCATTATTAGAGTGGACACCTTCCAAGATGATTCCTTCACCATAGATTTTCTCTCCTAAAGGAGAGAAAACAACAATGCCTACGGCTACCTTATCCTTAGTTCTCTTGTATGCACCATCAAAGTAGAGGCTATAAGCATCTACAAGAGTCTTTATGGATGGGGGTGGTGGAAGGTCATTTCTTTTCACCCTGAGATTTTTGTCATAGCACCTATTTGTCAAAATATCAGCCAGGCATGCTTGAGTTATTTTTTCAACCTGCACTGTATAATCAAAATCTTGAAGTTGGACCACCCACTTTGCTATTTTGTCAGAGATTTCCATATGTTGTAGTGCATAGGGAAACATATCCTCCACAGTGATGATCACAAACCTCTTTGGAAGCAAATATGGCCAAAATTTGGTTACTCCAAACATGAGGGCCAACACTAGTTGTTCCATGGAGGTGTAAGCCTTCTCTGAGGCTTTTACGAGGCGGCTCGAAAAATACATAGGCGATGTTTTTGGATCTTTTTGTAGGAGAGCAGCACCAATGGCCTTTCTCCCACGCTAGGGTTTACAAAGAATGTTTCTTCCCAACGAGGCTGGAGGATTATAGGAAGTGACCCCAACATTTTCTTTATCTCCTTAAAATATCCTTCACTTTTTTCACTCCATATAAGTGTTTCTTGACGTGTCAGTTGCTGCAGGGGATATATGGCCTTAGAGAGTAAGTGTATAAATCTACCCAAATATCTTAGCTTTTGTAAGAATGAGACTAATTGTTTGATGGAGATTGGGGAAGGTAGAGCTAGCAATGTTTCTACCTTTTTTGGATCTACCTCAATTCCTTCAATTAACACTACATGCCCTAGTAGTGTAACCTTGCTTTCCCCAATGTGATATTTATCCTTATTTAGTTGTCCACCCAACCTAGCTAAGCGAGTAAATCCTTTATCAACCTTGCATAGATGTATGTTCCTTGAGCTGTAAATACAAAAGTCATCTATGAAAACCCTTTTGGACTTACAAAAGTAAGGTTGGAAGACTATATTCATGAATCGTTGAAAGGTTGCTGGGGCATTTGTGAGACTAAAGGGCATCACCCAAAAGGCAAAACAATCCCATGGGGTGATGAAAGTGATCTTATTTTGATCCTCCTCTACATTGCGAATCTGGAAGTAGCCAGAGTAGCCATCACACACTGTATACCACTCATGTCCCGCTACTTCATTCAGGATTTCATCCTGAAATGGGAGAGGGAAGTGGTCTCTCTTTGTTGTAGAATTTAGTGGCTTGTAATCTATGCATACTCACCACTTAACATTTTTCTTTGGCCTCACTACTATTGGGGAGACCCATTCTGAATCTTCCGCTAGGTATATGAATCCTCCATTCAAGAGTCTCTTCACCTCCGTCAACAGTGCATCCTGTTGCACAACTCCCAGTCTTCTCAATCTTTGTACTATAGGTTTGCTTCCTTCTTTGAGTTGGATGTGATGCTTCACTGCAGTGACACCTGTAATGTGAGTATAATCAAAAATAAAAAATGATGCATGCTTCTTGAGAACATTTACATAACCCTCCCTTTCTTCATCCTTTATATCCTTGGATATCATATTCTCTAGGCTAGCATCCCACACATCTTCTCCTTGGATTCTTGGGTTGTCTTCTGATGAGGTAGGTTCCTATAAGGTGATGCCCATAACTTCGAGAGTGCTATTACTCTCTCCACTTGAACTCTCTTCCTCTTCTACCAAACAATGAGGAACATCCACTTGAGCTCCGCTCTTCATCAGCAGATGTTTCTAGTTCAAGGTTCTCTTCGTCCACTCTTCAAGTTGTAAACCACCTTTTGATCGTGGCCACCCACCTTATGTGGCCTCAACTCCAGATCCCTTGTTGCCTAATCTTGCCTAGCTCCGATGCCCATAAGCCAAGGTCTCCCTAGGATGAGGGGATGTCATTCTCCCTTTACTGGCATCACATAAACATCTACTACTGCAATGATTCCAAAAATAGGAACTCTCAAAGCTTTCACTACATCCACACATGTGGCCGCATCACTGTTGGCCATCTTTGTCCTAAAGGTTGAGGATTCCATTACTTCTAAGCCTAATTGATGCATAAGCTTTTATGTCATGACACAAACCTCTGCTCCACTATCAATGTATGTTTTTTGAATCTATTGACCTTTGATTTGAGCTTCTAGTAAAGGCACTATATCTTTGAGGCCATATGCCTTGATTGCACTAACCATTTTGCCTTGCCTTGTCCTTGTGCTTACCATTTTTGACCATTGTCGTCGTAGCTTTGGAGAGGCATGAAGTAGTTGTTGCCAAGTAATTTTTTGCCCTTGAGAGCTCACATATACTATCAGATCATAAGGTTGTGTCCGAGAACCCAAAGGAAGTCGGAGATATCAATTTTAGAACTAGTTCGAGTCTTTCTCTTCTTCCCTTCATCTCTAGGTGCCCGTGATGTACTTGCCTCAGTGATTGCTTCCTTGCTTGCCTCAGTTTGGATAGGTACTCGCTTGATAGGCATGGTCTCCACTACATCTACCTTCATCTTACCTCTCGCTATTTTTTCTTGGAGCCTTCTATCCCTGACCACCTCCTCTATTTTTATAACATTAGCATTTGGTTGAACACCAGGGGTTTCAGCTTGAACATAAGGTGGTTGTAAAATTACAGGTCGTGAGGTGACTGCTCTTGCTCTTGAATCCTAGCACGAGGAGGGCTTACTTGTTGTCGAATACCTCTGGCAAGGTGATCATATCTTCTAGGGTGAGGATAATTGTACATGCCATTTCCATTTTCTCCACAGTTGTAACACAACATCTCCCTTGCTTGTCACCGTATTTGTGGTTGATTCCCACCATTCCCCTCGATAGGTCTTCTTGCACCTTGCACAAGATTCACTCTCAAACCCTCTAGTTGATTAGTTAGATTGTTTATTTGTTTGATCATGTCTTCTTGACCTCTAACAAGGCTTGGTGCATTAGATACATTTGGGGGAACTTGAGAGGCCTCCATAGTTGTGATGTTGTTTCCCAAAACTGATTGGCTAGCTTGGGCTTGGTAGAGAATCTTTCGATTCTTTTCCCTAGTGATTCTCAAAGCTTCTTCAAAAGTGTTTGGAAATTTCACATTTACCTTCTCCTTGAGCAAGGGATACAAACTTGAAATAAAGCGATCCTTTTGAAGGAAGTTTCGAGCTCTCTTACCAGGATTCAATGAGTTTGACCACTGCCCCCAAAGCTTCAAAAACCCTTCCTCATAAGTTGCATAACTATAAGGATCACTTTGATGGAGGGCCAAAATCCGTTGTCATAACTCTTTAGCTGAGTTAGTTTGTTGAAATCTCTGCAAGAAAGTTGACTTCAATCCCTCCCATTTAGCTCTTAGGGCCGGATTTAGAGTTTGGAAACACATTCTAGCTTCTTTCTTAAGCACCAAAGAAAAAGCCCTCAACTTTAATGCTTCATCATCCTCCCAGAGACAAGGAAGGCCATCTCAAGTTTGTCCAAAAAATCCACTGCATTTTCCCCATTACGCCCAAAAAAGCTTGGAAATGCCATGTTGCCTTAGTAGAGTACAAAGATGAACACATCTAGACTTAAGTTGTATTTTATGAGGGGAAGGATGAATGGGTTCACAGATGCATTGATTTCAGCAAGATGTCTAGACCCCAGTATGCTTCTAATAATGCCTTGGAATCTAAGCTTTGTGCTGGCTATAATATGCACAGTTTGCATAGCAAGAGGTTGGATTGGTCCATACAACTTACGGTGATTCATGAGAAACTATTATAATAAAATAAAGACATGTACATTGAAGGATGCATTGTAGTCTAGCATTGGGAAGATTATAGGTTCTGGTGATACAAGAATCTCCCTTAATCTTTCAGCCCCAAAGTATATGACAAGATGCTGTTGGAAGAAAATCTTCCTATTGATGCATACATTAACTCGGATGTTTTGTACAGAGTGGAAGGTGTAGAAATTCGGGCCATTATTATTATTCATAAGTGGACACTACTTAAGGAAGTAGAGGGAATGCACTTTCTTGAATTAAAAAGGATTTTTCCCAGAGTGTTTCTTTCTGGAACCCACCAACTTTGCTATACAGAGAATTTGCTCACCAGTGATTGTTTTTGCCTTAGTGTGTCCATCCTTGGTGACATATATTTCATAAGGTGTATAGCTACTTTTTCAACCACACCTAACCTTCGAGCTAGCAACAGTTGAAGGTAGTCTCCATACTTTGCACCTCTACAAAACTCCACACCGTTCATGCATAGTTGTCCTCCTTTGATGTGGATTAGGCTAGAGAGAGACAGGGATTTGATGATTTGGAGACGAGGACCTCCTGAAAGGGCGTTCACTTTGTTTGCAAAACACTCACCACAATTATGAGAACCTAGCAATTGATAGCAACATTATTTTTTTCATTGTGAGAGAATGGAATTTCTAAGGTGAATACCTTTTACCCACATACGTTCCGTCATCTGATAGGCATACTTTCTTTCTTGGGCTTCCTTGGGAGACCATGGTGGGAGTCGTGGACTTCGACTAGCTTCAAAAAGAGTTGGTGAAGGCATTGGAGAAGAGCCACTTGGAGCACTTGTTGTAGAGGATGCACCACTATGTGTTGCATCCTCCCGCATAAGGAGATAGAGAATTTTGGATGAGAATGTCCTCATCGGGGGCACCAATTTATGATGAAGGAAATTCGATATGACAACCTCTATACTACGCCAAACTCCCTTCTGCCACAAAGTGAATGAGGTAAGGTCACCACCTAGTCATGAAAGAGCGGACTAGGATGCTATGCAAGAGGGAGAGGAGCTTGTGAGGGGGAAGAGAGGAAAACTAAGAGATGGAGAGAAAACTACAAAAAAAAGATAAATCAATAAAACTTAAGAGGGCACAAGAGATGGAGAACCCTCAAGACATAACCAATATACACAATATGGATACCAATAGCATGGGTTTATTACACTGTAAAGCATGCATAAGCTATAGTAAGGGAATCAATTGCATGAGCTCATGAGAGAGAATGGAGAAGGCTCAATAGAGCTGAAGAATGCCTCTTGGCTCTCTCTTGCAAATTACAAAGGAGAAGGCCTCCATCATAGGTAAGTTGTCTCCATTCTCCCCTCCATAGCTTGACTCCAAGAGCTCTCCTATAAAAAAAAAAATAGAGAATCTTCATAACATAAGATCATATCTAGCAATAATGGAGAGAGAGTAGTGAGAATTCATACACTACTACTATAATTAAAGATGATTTGAGGGTGATTTAGGAGGGAAATTCTAATGGTTTATTAGCTTCAGAGAGAGGAGAAGAGAGGGGAAAGGGTTGGGAGTCTAATGAATGATGTTTTATGGAAGTGTTAAGTGTGGGAAAGAAAATGTGGGTGTGTATAAAATTGGGAGGTGGTCTCCACCATAGTTGGAAAAAGTTGGCATCCACCATTTTGACCATATCTCCTGACTCCTAGCTCCAAAAAATTATAAAAAAGTACCAGTTGAAACTTCAATTCACGCTCTACAAGTTCAATGCAGAAACGTTTTTTTGGATCGCAGTGGAAGTATTTTTAAAAAATCTTACAAAATCATGTTCCTGATTTTTCTTCCACTAATAATTCCAAGAAGGGTCCCATTTGTTTGAATTATCATAAGGCTCCAAAGCCATGACATTATGAGCCTCACATGCCCTTTGGATGGCTCCAAATCCATTTTATGTCTTTCCTTTTCACATTACACATTTTCTCTTCACCTTCCTCCATTGATCTTTACTCTTCACCCCCCTTGGTAAACCGGTCCATGAAATATTTCCATCCAGTGATTTCTTGGATTTTTCAAGAGCTTGTTCCCACCCTCTTTTTTATTTCAAACCTCGAAATGTACAAAAAATCAACAAAGTGTTAGAAAAATATTTTTTTGTGATTTTCTCAGATCAGATTCGTTTCTAACATTCACCGAATATTCTATCTAGTGTGATCAATCTCAAGAAATAGTGCACTCATCATAGAGGTACTGTGAGCTCAAGTGTCTAAGCACGAGGTATATAAGTGGACCGTAGGGTAACGAGGAGAAGTGAGTCTCCTCGAATGATAAGAGAGAGAGAGAGAGAGAGAGAGAGAGAGAGAGAGAGAGAGAGAGAGAGAGAGAGTGCATGTGTGTGTGTGCTAGCTTTGCTTAAACACTAGTTGGAAGCACATCAAAAAGTGTTTGGTCAGCACATGTGATAAACCCAAGTAATTACTATGGACCCGGCAACGATACGCAAGTTAATTGCGGTGTATGGAGGTGCTGTGAAGTCATCCTCCTAAGTGATTAATCAATTCAACACCTAGGTCTGTAGCATGAATGAGGTGAAGGACAAGGTGCGTTGACTGCAGATCTCAGTGGTGAATATGTCCACCGATCACACGCTATCTTGCCGCTACGGGCACACCGTGTGAAAAGCTCTAGAGTGTGTCTGTTTTATTGATCTAGAGAGTCAATGCTATATAAGTCATTAATGTCAGTGTTCGTAGTGTGGATGGTCTAAAAATATATTTTTTTTAATAAGTTTAGCCAATTTTAGATATTATAGAAATTATCTCTTATAAAAATCCATAAAACTCTAGACAACTTCTAGATTAGAATGACATGTAAAAGAATGCATGTAGCTTTCAGCCAATTTGAGAGGATTTAATGTAAAAAGGAGGATTGCTAAAATTGGGCAACGCACGATCACTGTTTTCAGGCAATGAACAACACTCCAAAGTGGGAGACGAAGAAGGAGTGATTTGGTAGAATTCTGGCTAGAATTCTAGCCATGTGTACTCATATTTTAACCCTCTTTCAGAGCCAATGGAAGCATCAAATTGGCGATCTGATTAGCATAGAGGAAGGTATTATTTTATGCACATTTTTGTCTACAAGAGATTTATCTTCTCATAATGCATAAATAAATTGACAGGCTTCACCTCTGTGAGTATTCTTCTACATCTTCTATTTATTTCTATGAGCAGTCTTCTAAGTCTTCTATTTCTTCGAACCCCTTCTTTTCCGACTACTCCTCTCATTGAATCTCCCTTCACCATGCTGTCTCTTACCCTCCGGTAGACTTTCGACCCCAAACACTTCGATAGTGGTGAGCGCGACGTTAAAGTTGGCAGTAGAGGTGTGTAAAGATAGGGAATTCTACTGGATCAAGTGGTAGTGATGCTTTACAACAAATTATTTGTTTATTGTAGCAACAACAATAGCAACAGTTGTTGTTACAACAATAGATGCAAACTCAGCAAGAAGCAGAAAGAATTGATTTCTTAGTTGTGAATGCATTGCAAGTAATGGGGCAAGAATTAAAGCAGTTTAAAGGTCAAAACGTTTTAGCCTTCATCTGATTGTATGAAGAAAAGATGTTGTTTCATGGGGTACCATAGTATGCATGAAGTCGGTATTTCTCACGTTTGGCCATGCATACATTGCATGATCGGATTGATGAGTTACACAGAAGAGATGCATGATTGGGCAGCTTTCAAGGAAGCTTTGAGAGAAGAGTTTTTCTTTAGATGCAGGATTGGTAACTAAAAATACATTTATAGATTGGATTGAAAAGCCCAATAAAGGGTTGGCTACTATAGCTTTGCTCCGTGAATTTGAAAGTCAATATGCATAGTTGGATGACGATCGTTGAACAGTGCGTGAGGGAGACGAGGAATGGAGGAAGAGAGATATGAGACACTGAAAGTGGAACCCCAGAAGTGCATCAAGTGAGCACACATAGTTGGAATATATAGAGGGGACCAGGGATGCTATATATAGACAAACTATATAAAGCTATATATAGCTAATACCGATGAGCAACAATCATTAGAGAGTCAAAAAATTGATTTGTTTCTAAAGGTTTTAGATCCTATTTTGCAGGAGGAGCTAACTGATTATTTAGAATATGGCTTTTCTAAAACAGGACTCAAGTTATATTGGGCCAATGTAACTGAGACAGTGCATATATTGGTAAAGAGAGAGTAGATGAAATTAAGATGGGGTACAGGCACCACACTTGCTAGTGCTCAAAAGGGGGCTGAAATTGTATCCAAGGTGCCTATAGCTATAGTGGAACAATCGGCTATACATGTTGGTCCGGTTCTTAAAAGTGATGTTGTGGATGAGTTAATCAAAGGCATGCATAATTTGAGGCTAAATTTGACAGAAATCTATGCAAAGGTCAAAAAGTTGAATGTCAAGGTAGAAGAGAAGGGTCGTGCAATAGCCTAAAGGCCTTATAGAGAAGGATACAAGAAGATATGCATTTGGTGTGACACTTTACAACATGAAAAGCGAGATTGTATAGCCTACTGTGAAGGGGAAGCAAAAGGGTTAAGCTTTTAGAAAGATGGAGAAATACATGCAACAGAAACCGGCCTTCTAATAGAGCTAAATTTTGGAAATGGTGGCATGCAGAAGAGGTTCGAAGATATGGATGCAATGACAACATTTATTACCATAGATGTAGCCACATATGGGTTGAGAATTGAAAGGATTGATGAAGCTCATAAAAGAGGCATGGCTGAAGCAAAATCTTGCATTTGGATGCAAGCATTAGATTGCATGGAAAAGGGAAAAATAGAAAAGTCTAAATTGGCTTATGCAAGTCAAAGTATACGAGGAAGAACATGATGGAGTGCACAAGTGGATTCATTTTCAGCCTATGCTTATTTGGTTGAGGTTCATAATCAAGAAGCTCTTGTGGAAGAAAAGATAAGAAGAGATGAGGACATTACTAGTCCTTCCTCTTTAGGTCCATCTAAATGCATAACATGAAGTAAAATGGAGCAATAGAAAGAGGCTAAAAAAGTCATACCTGAGCATGTTTTGGAGGATGCATCTTAAGAGAAGAAACAAGAAGGGAAGAAAAGGGGCAAGCAGCCCGGTTATAGGTTGCAATTGAATCTTGAGATTGCCAAAAATCTTAAAAAAGTCTTCGAAGATCGCATACTTGGCAGTAGAGTGGAATTCACACTTGGCAAAGTTCTTGGGATTGAAAAACATGAATTTCATGATGTAATCATTGATATGCTGAAACCAAAAAGACAGTTTGATTGTGATGTTTTGCAAGAATTGATGCAAGTTGACAAAGATATAGAGAAACATCTTCCGAGGGAATATGATGATGCATGTCATGCTGTTTTGGAACAGGTTGATTATGAAAATGGGCTAAATGGGGGTATAGATAGCAAGCTTGTGGCTGCAAATGGTATTATGGGTAGAACAAAGCATAGAGAGAAGGCTGAGTAAAATAGGGATGTCCATCAACAAGCACATGAAGAAGAAGATGCTCATTTTTTTCCAAGCAGTCATTATTCACGAATGCATTGGGCTCATGCTACAACAAAGACAATTGTTAAAGTGGGAGAAAGAAAGATGCCTTGCATAGCTTTCTTGGATCATGGTTCCAAAATCAATGTTATGGCACGTTCCCTATACCCCTCCAGCTCCCTATGCGCAAAATCCAGAATTGCAGATACGTGAATAACCTGATATGTTATAAGACAACATCAACAATTCAAGAATATGGCTTTGTGCATATGTTTGAAAGGTCTTACAAAAGACCTTTTAGATAAGCAAGATGACAGGCATCACTTGTTGAATGGTACATGCAATGGGCGCAACATGCTGCACTGACCTCTCTCTCTCTCTCTCTCTCTCTCTCTCAAGAGTCACAACTAGAAAGATTACAGGTAATGGAACTGTGAAGTCTTTGTCTTCCTCTATCTCTTTCTTTCTCTCTCTCTCTCTCTCCTGTTTTGGCACCAAACCAAAATACGATCCCAAACCCTAGCAAGAAAATCCAATTAATACCCTTACATGGCCTACTAAATTATTACCTGTAAAATCCAATTAATACCCTTATACGAGTATCTTTGGGACCTAGCCAAATCCATTGATACATGTCTATCTAGGCTTGAATATCCGCTACACATTATGTGAACTAGCATGAATTGAGATGTCTCCCTACTCTTGCAAGCACCCAATGATAATATTTCAATCTTTGCATATACGTACTCACTCAATGTGATACCTCATTGGCTTTCAATTTTTGTGTCTTCATCTTGAAGGGTTTAAGTAGTAGCCTATCATATTGACATATACTTAAAAGCTAAAATTCTTGGTTTGATCAAACAAAGGAATAATGCCTACACCTCCATTCCCCTTCATAAATGGTTTGATGTCACAAAGGAGTAATTCCTAGGCCTCCATTCTGCTTCATAAATGTTTGTTATCTTGAGAGTGTAAAGGGTATTATCTTCATATTGATTTTCTACAAAAGCCACTCAAACCCATTGACTTTGAAGGTTAAAGTATAATAGCTTATAGATGTTTCTCTCATCCACTTCAATGATACTTGCATCACCATTAATAAATAGGGGAGCCCTGATGGACCACCCACATACCTAGATCTATTAAGAGCATTAAAATTTGGAATTTTTTTAGATATTCAGCCTGTCAAAGAATGGAAAATGCTTTCCTATTCTTCTCTCATTCAAGTAGAAAGAGAGTTGAGACTAAAGCAACAAATCTTCCACATTTCTAGCACGATAGTGTTATTTTTTTTCATGGATAATTCTATTGTCTTTATCTCATTTAGCAAAGGAAGGTGGAGGTCTTGATTGAAGCCCTTGCTAAAGTACTTCACATTCCTTCCCCCACAAATAGACTAGTGAGGCATGAAAAGAAGGCACCTTAAATTATTTGGAAGCATTTGATCCCATGGCATCAATATGGTAGTCAAGGTTAAATTTTCACATTTTCCTAATGTGTGTTATGCCTATCATTTTTATCTCTTTTTGCAATGCAGATGCACTAGAAATGTATGGAAGAAGATGCACAAATGGCACATAAAATAGGTTCCTAATTTTCATAAGTATTGAGCTAGGTCACACGATGTTCAATATTAAGTGTTGATCAATATAGTTACCATCAATGGGCTTGCTTCACCACCAAATAATCTTTAGAGTAAGTAGAGGAGTTTTGCTAAATTTTGTAAAAATGGACGAGAAGAAATGTTGTATTATTGAGTAACCACTTAATTTAAGTATAATTTGTTGGATGACCACTTTCCACAAATTATGTCTTGGTATGACTATTCATAATCTCCCATAAAGTACATATTCTTGATGTGGATATTTGAAATTCCCTAGTGTGAAATGCAGGGAACTGAATTCCCTAGTTTTGGAGCCTACAATCCCCTACCATGCTAGGTGGGAAATGGATTCCCTATTTATATGACCTAGGAATACCTAGTTTAAGATGTGGGGAATAAAATTCCCTAGTTATAGATAAGGAAATCATACGTGCATGCCTAGGATTCCCTATCATGAGATGTGAGGAATGTAATTCCCTATTCATACATACGGAATCCATGTATACATACCTAGGAAAAATGAGAGAATGTCCTACATTTCATGAGTTTTCCTACATAGTAATTGTTCAAAAGCTCCTTGTGGTTGCCCTTGGTTAATGCGCAAATTCTGTGTTTGCATCTCTACAAAGGCAGTATTTGCTCTAGCTTAGAATGACCATTACCTAGTGTAAGAATTCTACTTACTAGTGAAAACAATTGTTGATTTGTGACACAAGAAGTGAGGCATCCTCTTTTTTCAATTCTTAAGTGCTCACGCTCAAGCTGGCAGATGAAGGAAAATAACCTGGAGCTGCGAGAGCTGTGAAGGACGATGATCCAAAGTTGCGGCGAAGGAGAAACAATAGTCGAGGCTTATTCATAGTTTACTTTTTTTAAAATTTTTGTTAGAAACCTTAGGTTCAATAATCCTACTATGTGAGGGTTTAGGGTTTTAACCTTGTCAAAGTCTCTTGTATGCCATGGAGAAACTAATCTATGGAGAGAGGTGATCAAATGCATCCCGCCCCCCTTCTTTTTTCCCTCTATCCCCTCCTTAAATTTAAGTTCAATATAGGAAATTAAGAGGGGTCTACCTCTAATGTATACGCTTAAGTGTCCCCTTCCTAAAACCCCCCTCCCTTACACTCACATGATACCATACAACATCTATAGTGAACCCCCCGAGACCTAAGTTTTCTACTGGTGATTGGTCCAAAGAAGAACATGGTAGTGGACTACCATCCAACAAAGTCACTTGATCAATCAATCATCTAACTATGTCAAGAGTATCCACAACATTCAAGTTCTCCGGAGAGCCTTTAATGAAAGTATACTCTAGGCTAACACCCACGCAGTTCTCTCCCACAGACGGTCAAAATGTATAGCGTGACCAAGATGCACAAATAGTATAACACCCTCATGGCATTTGTGAACCTTAGTCTCATTCTCATAGCATGACACACTGATTCTTCCATGATTGACAAATCCTTAAATCATCTTCTTGGAGTGAGATAGATGACATTGCATCATCTTAGTCTAAGATAAGTGACATTGCATCAAGCAGTATAGAACCATTAGAGGGTGTACTTTATCCATACATATTCAAGACATCCATATTTTTTTGTAACACCATGGTGCTTTATTTATTCACAATCATCAATTAGAGAAGCTAAAGTTGTAGTATTGTCTTTATCAACTAATAGATTTACACCCAACAAGGGCCATCGAATAGCTCTCCACACGACATGTTTCAAATCTTTCACATTTAAAGTAGGAAAAGGGACCATGACATTTTTGAAGCATGCATTCACTATCAAAAAAACATTTCCCATCCCAATCTTTGATCCACCATAGATTTCATTTGGACAAGTTGATAATATGGAACCAAAACCAACTTTTACATTATGCAATACCAAATAAATGTTGTCTCCACCTTGTAAGACATAATCTATAAAACACAAATAGTAGTCTTAGACTATGCTAGCATGAAACTAATAGAGATATGCAAAACTTCTAAATAAGCAAATACAAGAGATCAAAATACAACCAATTGAGCATGTCAACCTCTAGCTAATAGGATGAAGAAAATATTTACTACCAAATATGGAAAATCTCCATCTCAATGAGAGTTTGCTAAGCACAAAGAGAGTTAAGGTGCTACACGCAGCCACATGAACAATATGAATCTTGATAAATGGTTTATTTTGATCAAAGCCTTATGACATTGTGAAGTATATATAGCTAATGATTGGCCATATGGCACACCTATTTCAACTATCTCTATTATGGAATATATCTTAAAAAAAAGGGGTGATATAAGCTTTACCACATGGCCAATCTTTGCCCCAAAGAGATCTTTAGAGAGTTCTACCTTCTTGGGGAGAGGATTGATACAAATTGGACCACATGCTTAAGCTCTTTTTTAAAGTTATCCCAAAATTCTTGCCAAAAGGAGATGGTTGAGACAAGCTCGCATACATGCTCAAGCTCTAATTCAAAGGCATCTGAAAGAGGAAAATGACATACCATGAATGTGTATTTCCAAGGTTCTCCTTGATAAAGAGAGTGTCGAGTCATATCTAAGTCATATCGAATAGATAATGTTGCTACAAGCTTGAGCATGTACTGAAGCACTATCTCCTTGATATTATTTATGCCATAAGGGTTATGAAACAAGTATGAAAGTAAGGTGGGTGTGAGTCATAATGAACATAGATATAAGAAGATGACCATATCAATGAGAGAGGAGGCACTATTTTTCCATGCCCTCAAAGATAGAGGCAAAACATGTGACCAAAAGAGAGGGAGAGGGAGAGAGAGGGAGAGAAAGAGAGGGAGAGGGAGGGGGAGGAAATGAGAGAGGGAGAGAAAGAGAAAGAGATGGAGAGGGAGAGGGAGAGGGAGGGAGAGTGCATTCTCTCTCTCCCTCTCCCTTTTGCTTATTAAAGGTTTAAATCACTTTCTTTTTTGCTTGTTTAGGAGAGGAAATGAGAGAGAAGGAGAGAAAGAGAGGGAGAGGGAGAGGGAGAGGGAGGAAATGAGAGAGGGAGAAAAAGAGAAAGAGAGGGAGAGGGAGAGGGAGGGAGAGGGAGAGGGAGAGGGAGAGAGAGGGAGAGAAAGAGAAAGAGAGGAAGAGGGAGAGGGAGGGAGAGTGCATTCTCTCTTTCCCTCTCCCTTTTGCTTTTGGAGAGTGTTAAGATATATTGTGAGAGGGAGAGGAAATGCAAGAGAAAGAGAGGGAGAGGGAGGGAGAGGGAGAGAGAGGGAGAGAAAGAGAAAGATAACATATATTGGAACGATAGCATATCCACGATTATGGTAATGGTATCCACTTTGCTTTTTTTATGGGTACCATTACATCGACTCCTTAAGAGGGCTAAAAATTAGTCATACACTTTATAAAGTCTAATTAGGAGATTTAAGATGCACGATAATAGACTTATCGATAATGGTATGCAATGTGCTTTGCCATGGGCCACGTACATTGGTGACTCTTTAAGATGGCTTAAAATTGGTTATGTCCTTCATAATGTCCAAGTAGGGGATCTAATTGTGATATGCATATTTCATTGTTTTTGCATTAACTTTATAGGCATAACAAATTAGAAATCATGCCAACTAGTTAACGGAAGGACTAAAAGAAAATGATACCCTAGCTAATGGTCATTACGGTACTTCATCAAAATGAACCCAAAATTATTGTTATAGAAGAAGAATCCCTTAAATTGAGCATAGGATATTTTCTCTCAGGTCTTATGACTATGAGTAGAATTGATTGAAACAAATTTTATTACTGTAGTTGATAAATTTCATAGATGGCATTAATTTTAATACGCGATCCTAGGACAAAAAAACCACATTTCTAAGATGCTTTTTGTTGAGACTAATTTATTATTAGACTAAGAGATCCTCAATGATGCTCATAAATGGATTACTTATACTCAAAGCCCTCTAGTGTAGTTGTATAAGTAATCCTAGTAGAGGCCCTCTAAGATACTCAAAGTACATAACCTAGAGACCGTAGCTAGGTATATAAGGTATAATGGTTGTATAAGCAGACACCTCAATAATTGACTTATCACCATTAAATCCCAAAGAAGAATCGTGTTCCATCCCCTTCAACTCTATATTCACCTCATGAAGAACTTCATTAATCATAGCATCCTTGTCACTAATCTTTTTGTTGCAATGATGAAGTAACATATTCATCACTTTTCCTTTTAGTATCTAAGCCATTATCCAATCTTTTAGTCAAGTCCAAACATTTAGTCTTCGACTCATGAACCTTATGAACCAATGCTTTTTTTTTTTTACAATAACAAATAATTATCTACCAGGACAAATAAATCCTTGAGCATGATATAGGGCCGAGATATAACATCAATAAATATCTCAACTACTATGTACAATGCAAGAGCTTATGGTCAACTTGCAACTTGACATACATCTCCATAAAGCTATCCATTTGAGCCTCGTTTGCTGTAATGTAGATAAGATGGAAAACGAAGAAGGTCTTATTGTTCAAGATCGCAAGGCGTATCTTAATCAACGTGTCCCATGTCCTTGCTCTCAATACAAGTTGGCAATTAGACGAAAACACCGATTGTCTATAGAACACATACGACGATTTGGCGAGTTTCAATCTGAGATCATTGATCAGGTGATTGCAGATTTTCAACAAACGGTAATTTGAAGTTAATATTAATCATGCATTGTACTCCCAAGCTAATTGAAAACCATACACAATAAGATTGGGTCTTGTTAGAAAATTTTCTATCCAGGGGGGTGATGTCTCATCCCAAGGGGGAGTGCACCCTTTGTGGCCAACTAGAAGAGTTCGTGGACGTGCGATGGATGGATTGCAGGACCCAATCCACCACTCGCAAGGCCAATCTATACCGTCAATGCTAGAGGAGACAGACAACCTTCCCGACCTACCTACAATCTTGGAGCCTGAGATGGAGGCAATGATCGATGCATTGATTCCCATGGATATCGAGACATCTGTTCTGCTTAGAGAGGAAGCATCCATGCCATTATATGATGGGTGCCGAGTATCTCGGTTGAAGACATTGCTTGCACTCTTAAGTGTGCAAGCAATATACGGGTGGAGCGATACGAGTGTGACCGAGTTATTTAGGTACCTTGCACATAGGCTTCATTGATTTTTTTTTGACACTATTAATACAAACATTTGTGCTTTTTCAAGGTGTTTTATGATTTTTTTCAAGTTATTGAAAGATCATATATTACCACCTGCAAATACCATGCCTGAGTCTCATGATGATGCACGACATGTTTTACGGAAGCTTAGCATGGACTACAATAACATCCATGCATGTATCAATGATTGCATACTGTTTCGAGATGAATACAAGACTATGGAGACATGTCCAAAGTGTGGTGCTCACAGGTATCGACAGGACTTGCAAGGGCAAACCATCCCTCAAAAAGTTCTCAGACACTTTCTGCTCATCCCCCGCATAAACCACATGTTTCGCACGTCCGGCATGGCAAGCTTGACAACATGGCATGTGCAGAATAGGTCCACGGATGGAGTTCAACGAATATCAGCGGATTCGCATGCATGGAGCCACATTGACTCTACCTTCCGAGGCTTTGCGCGAGAGCCAAGGAATCTTCGGCTCGGTCTCGCAATGGATGGTGTGAACCCATTCGGTCTGCGCTCAACTTCTTACAGTGTGTGGCCTATAGTGCTTGTCAACTACAACATCCCTCCATGGCTTTCTACGAAGAAAGGACATCTCATCCTTAGCTTGCTCATCCCAGGCCGCTACAAAGTAAAAAATATGGACGTGTATCTTCGTCCATTAGTCGATGAGCTTAAGATTTTGTGGGAGGAGGGGGTCACTGTGCAAGATATGAGCAGGCGCGATGGTCAGCGGCAGTCAACATTCGAGCCATTCTCATGTGGACGATGCATGACTTTCTGGGATTGGGAGAGTGCTCAGGTGAGCAGACCTCCATTCTCGCTAGTAATATCTATATTTTATCTCATTCAATCAAGTATTCACTAGATCGTGGCTCGCCTTACAGGTCTGGTTACCTCAGGTTATCATGCATGTCCATTGTGTGGGCCACAGTTAGACTCCCGAAGGTCACGAACCATGAAGAAGATGGTATATCAAGGACACGCCGCTTTCTTGCCGGAGGATCATGAACTCAGGGAAGGTTTCCTTGGACGACTTCCAACACGTATGAACGTCGCAAGCTGGTACGAGCTGAAAATGGTAAACCCGGAATCACATCCAAATGGAATGCGACGATTCTCAGTTTTCTACGAGTTGCCATATTGGACCCACTTACAGGTCAACCATCCCATGCATATTTTCAAGAATGTGGGTAGCTTGCTATGGAACCACATCACAGGAAAGAGAGACACTATAGGGACACGAATGGATTTGAAGGAGGTAGGTAAGATGGAGGCGCTTTGGCCACAGTCAAGTACTGATGGTGGAGTGCAACTTCCTCCCGCTCCTTGGGTTTTGTCCACTAAAGAAGAGTGCATTGTGAAGCAAATAATCAAATCTATCTGCACTCTGACGGGTATGATGCGTTCTCTTAGGTCCGCATTTTCTGAAGATGACCAATTGTCGGTGCTAAAATCCCATGATTGGCATAAGATATGTCAGCTTTGTGAATAGAATGGATTGTAATTAGCGTGGGCATTTTTTAATTTGAAAAGTGGCCATTATTCATAATGCTTTCTCATTTGTGGCAGTTTGTCCTACCGATCGCGATCGCAGGATGCCTTACTCCAGAAATTCGCGGGGCCATTTACAAGTTGTCGACTTTGGTGCAATGGATCTCACAGAAAGAGATTAAGACATCCTCTATTGAATCCGTGAGGCAGGGAGTACTGGAGACGGTCTGTCTCTTTGAGAAATATCTGCCCTCTAGCATGCTCACGATACAAGTCCACCTTCTTGTGCATCTTGTGGACAAAGTGGAGATTGTTGGACCTGTCCATACGCGATGGATGTTCTTCCTGGAGCACTTCATGAAAACCCTGAAAGGCTTTGTGCGACAATGAGCTCGGCCAGAAGATAGCATGGCCGAAGGTTGGTTGGTGTCAGAGGTGTTAGTGCATATCTCACAATGGCTACCAACGTGGGAACAGACAATGAAATGCTATGGACGTTGAAGGATGATGATGGACTGACTGGAGATGTGGTGGTTGGAAATGTTGTAGAAAAAAGAATGGATGCCTCAATGGAAAAGAATGTGAATCGCTTTTGTATGTTGCACCATGCCTCCATGGAGACGTGGCTCGCCAAGTACCAGCAAGGCAAGATCGAGAGGAAGCGCGAGCTGAATTCCGACGTTAGTACGTATCATTGACAGATTTGATATCCCGAAGGCATGGAGGAGATGTCGTGGTTTATGTCAACAGGATGGTTGCATGGAGCCTTGACGGCAACATCCAGCGAAGGGATAGAGGTCTCAATGGAGGAGTGAGAATTCTCGAGGGGATGTAGTCCAAAGGTGATGAGGGGTCTAGAATATGTCGTATCTAAATTTTATATGTGACATCTAATTTGAGTGTTTCAATGTACAGTACAAAATATATAGTGCAGCGTGGTCGCGCGGACAGCATTTTCGCGTGGAGCGTATTGACAAAATGCACTCCACAATGGACTGTGGTGTCATGGCAAGGTTCGAGCAAGAGAGCCGGCGACGAGCAACGGATCCGAACACGGTTGTGGATGAGATGGAGTATTTTGGAAACGTGCAAAGTATTATTACGGTGGATTACCGTAGCTTGTCCATGATACTATTCGATGTGCAGTGGTTCAAAGTGGTACTTGGAGGAGCTAGAGCAACAGTTCGACGAGGTCCATCTGGATTTCTCGAAATAGATTTCGAAAAAAAATGGATGGATTTTCGTGACACCTTTGTGTTGCCGGCCCATTGTGAACATGTGCATAGAGTCATTTGCTTGCTAATTGTAATACGACATGGTTTATGTCACAATGGTTTGAACTCGCTTTGTACGTGTTTGTGAATAGGTAATCTTCTATCCAAACCCCCGACAACCTCGATGGTGGTATGTTATACCTTCAACTCCCCGAAGTGCGAGAGTATATGATCAAAGCGATGTTCCGGGCATAGATGAAGATAATATGCAAATAGAGGGGTTGATATTACAAGGGGTGGAGGCCGCCGCAAGCTTGGAGCCCGCATCGACTAACAATGATGGAAATAGAGGAGTCCAAGAATTTTTTGAGAACGAGGAAGACTCATTCTTTTGTGGTGACAAGTCTATCGACCTTCTAGTGTATGCGGAGTTTTGTCAGGAGATTAACATGGAACCATAGGATACTTCATTCTTGGAGCATCCACTTACTCAATTCGTTGTTTAGATCTCTTATAAAGGTACATAAGATATGCATTTTAAGAGAGATTTTTTAAAAATGATTTATATTACTGTGCTTTGTATAATTTAAATTGATTATTCTAATACCATTTTTTATCTGTGCAGGTGACATTTTCAGGATGAGTCGATGGATGAGCGATGAGGAGTTGCAGGACATCTTCGCACGCATGTCTCCAGACCAACTCGCGAGATTCAGAGAGATGGCATACCAGGAGCTATCTCATTCTTCGTCAGGGTGCTTTGCTAGATCTGCTTCAGCGCCATCAGATGCTTCATCTTCGAGCAAACGATCTCGACGCTCACGACTTGGGCCAGAGGGAGGGACTGCATCGAGATTAGGGGGATGCTGCTGTGGAGACATGGATGTGGTGTCTCCGTCTCATCGTTCAGTTGGAGCTGTGTCACCTCCACGATTTGTCACACCTGTGGGGACGTCTACTCCAGTTACTCTGGCTTTTGCGCAGCCATCAGTAGATGGCACCTCTTTTGGTGGCACCCCTTTTGGTGGCACCCCTTTTGGTGGCACTCTAAGAGAGGTTACCCCCGTCGCTACACCAAATATAGAGGGGCCTCCTGGATATGCCCAGGAGCGTGGACGGAGATGGGAGAGGACCCATCTTAGGCAGACTTCTAGGGGTTATGGATATCTGGTTGATAGTAGGTCTGTTGAGATATCGAGCTCCACTCGTGATACGCCAGGGTGACCGTTGTGTATTTATGTCACCGACTTGTCAATTGCAGACGCGGTTGGTACACCGCCCATGAATAATAGCTATATGATAGCTATCCTTATCTACTCTAATTCGTGGCTCAGCTAGTATGCCACCTTAGTTAGTTGATTTTGGTTTGAGACCCATATATAGGGTTCTTCTATTTCTTTGTAAGAGAGTTCTTTTGGCTTACACAACTAAGAAGAGGAAAACTGTTTTCAGCCTCCACCTCTGTGTGTATTCCCCCATTGTGCAAGAAAGAAAGCTACAAGTCAGATTCCTTCCTTCTCTCCCACAATCTTGACATGGTATCAGAGCCTTGTTCGTGGTAAGGAGCTCAAGAAAGCAAACCAAGCTCGCGGTGTTCTGGTAAGAGGAGCAGTGTTGCTTTCATTTTTTGTTTTGGGAGTAGATCTCTGCAGGTAGCATAGCCAGAAATTGCAGGAGTGCATTGTCTCAGGTTGAGACGCCCTTCGTGGTGAAGCAAGAGGGCAGTATATGCTGCGGGAAATGGCTTTAGCCCTCGGCGACCTTGTTTTTTTTATTTGAGGCCATTTCGGGGCCCGTTTTGGAGGCGGAAGTTTTCTGCATGCACTCAGGAAAAGGTCCAGTTTTATGCTGTGCAGCCACTGTTCTACAGATCAGTGAAAAGTTACTGTAGAAATTGCATCGTATGCTTGTGCGCAGAGACATTGGGAGTTACAGAATCATCCCTGTTGCCTGTTGATGCAAAATCGTCACTAGGAAGTGACTGTGTGGTCAAATACCACTTTCGTCAGTTTTGCAGATTTGCCTTTGTGAGGCTGAAGCTGTGTTCTTTGCAGTGACAGAATTTTTTGCAGTGTTCTGTAATGGTGTCTGATTCTCTCTCACAGATTGTCACTGAAAAGCTTGACAAGAACAACTTCCAAGCATGGAAGTTTAGAATGATGAATTTCCTTATGGGAAAAGGATATTGGGAATTTGTTGCAGGAAATGAAGAAGAACCAGTTCTTCCTTATGTTCCCAATCAACAGCAAATGCAGGCATTTAAAGCATGGCATGAGAGAGCCAGGAAAGTTATGTACTGGCTGTCTATCAGCATTTTAGACTCTATGATTGTGCATATTTAATATGCAAGTACGCCAAAGGAGGCATGGGATACTTTGTCAAAAATGTATAGTACAAATACACAAGCCAGGAAAATACAGCTCAAGCAAGAGTTGCACAATGTGCAAAGAGAAAATATGAGCATCAACGACTACCACATGAAGGTGAAGAAGATTGCAGATGCACTTGCTTCCATTGGGTCGCCAGTGGAAGATGATGATTTAGTTTCTGTGACCTTGAATGGTCTAGGAAAGGATTATACACAGTTCCGAAGATCCATTTCCGTCCGTGAAAGATTTCTTGATTTTGAGGAGTTGATTGCTCTTCTAATTTCTGAGGAGCAGAGAAATGGTGGTGCATCTTCTTCAGGAGGAACTTCAAAAGAAGCTGTCTTCTACTCAAATGCTGGAAGAGGTAGAGGCAGAGGTAGAGGAGGCTGATTTGGAGGTCGTGGTAGAAATCAGAATATGCAGCAAACTCAAGAAAACCAGTCCTATGGAGGAGGCCTATGGAGGAGGACGTGGTAACTCTAGAGGCAGGGGGAGCCAAAGAGGTCGTGGTGGATGGCAAAGAGGCGAAAATGCAAACAGTAATGTTGAATGCTACTACTGTGGTAAAATGGGTCATATGGCTAAAGACTGCTATAAAAAGCAGAATGACATCATGAATGGAAAACTGCAACAAGGAAATTATGCATCTTCTAGTAGACAGGGTGATGACAGAAATGAACATCTGTTTATGGTGCAACACATGAACAATTCTGTGACAAGTGCAGAAGAAAGCAACAAAGTGTGGTATGTTGACTCAGGTGCATCAAACCACATGACAGGTCATGCAGAATGGATGGAGGATGCAAGGAAAATGGAAAAACCAGGATTTGTGGAGACTGGTGATGATACTGCACATCCTATTGTGCAGATTCGAAAAATTCCTTTCTCTATGCAGGATGGGAAAAAGAAATACCTGTCAGATGTATTTCATGTCTCGAATATCACCAAGAATCTGGTTTCTGTTGGTCAAATGGTTGAGCAGTGCTTGCAGGTCAGATTTAATCCTCATGGATGCTTTGTTGAGGATATGAAAAATAAAGGTCGCTTGATAGCAAAAGGAAAGAAGAAGGGCAGAATGTTTACATTGGATGCAGACATGTCTCAATTGAGTGCAGCAATGTTTGCACATGGGACCGGTGTAGTTGTAGATATTAATATGTGGCATAAACGCATTGGTCATGTTAATGTACAGCGACTTAAATCAATGCAGGCCCAAAATATTGTTGCAGGATTGCCCAAATTCAAGGTTGCAGAAATGCATAAGGTATGTGAAGCCTGTCAGTTTGGAAAACAGGCAAGGAAATCATTTCCTAGACATGTTCAAGAGAGTGAGAAGCCATTGGAATTAATCCACTCTGATGTGTGGACTACTAAAGCTGCATCTCTTGGAGGCTGTCATTATTTTGTCACTTTTATTGATGACTATAGCAAAAAAGTTTGGGTGTATTTTATGAAAAAGAAAAGTGAAGTTTTTGGGCATTTCAAAACTCTTAAAGCTATGGTTGAAAAAGAAACAGGCCTGCAAATAAAATGCCTAAGGTCAGATGGAGGGGGAGAGTACCTCTCAAATGAGTTTGCAAGGTTCCTGCAGGAGCATGGCATAAAGCAGCAATATTCATGCAGTCATACCCCACAACAAAATGGAATTGCAGAAAGAAAAAACAGGCATATTGGAGAGGTATCTCGTGCCATGCTCAATGAAAAATACTTGCCAGATTTTTATTGGGCTGAAGTAGTTGCTACAGCAGTCTACATAATGAACAGGACTCCCACTACAGCAGTACATGGAATGACTCCAGAGGAGAGGTATACCGGTAGGAAACCAGATATTTCTCATTTGAAATTTTTTGGTTGCATTGCCTATGTACATGTGCCAGATGAGTTGAGATCCAAGTTGGATCCAAAAGCTGAGAAGTGCATCTTTATTGGTTACTCTCTGCAGCAAAAAGGTTATAGATGCTATAACCCTTCTACTCGTAAGTTTACAGTGAGCAGAGATGTTGTTTTTTATGAGATGAGTAGCTGGTATAAACCAGTAAATGTGATTGATGATGTAGATGCACAAAATGGTAATGTTGCACAGAATTCACAGCAGCAGTCACAAAATATTAGTGGACCTGGAACGTCCTCTAGCAGTGGTTCACATTCTTCGCCATGGACAGGCAGATTGAGATCAGGAGAATCTTCTCAAAGCAATGCAGATAGTGGTATGCAGGTATCACGAAAAGAAAAACAGAGAAAGGTATCATGCTACTTGTCATTTATGTTGATGATTTGATTATGACAGGTGACAGTGATGAAGATATCCTTCATGTGAAAATGCTATTGAAGCAGAAGTTTGAGATGAAGGATTTGGGAGTTCTTTTTGCATAAAATCTCCAAAAAATGGTTGAAAGCCAGTTGCTTTTTTTACATGTCATCCTATTCTAGAAGTTGTCTACAACTTTTGGATATTTATAAGAAATACTATCCAAAATATCAAAAATAGGCTAAACTTGTCCAAAAATCTAATATTTTTGAACCATCCACACTATGAACACTAACACTAATGACTAATATGACATTGACTCTCTATATCAATAAGAAAGCTAAATGATGATGCAATCTATTGTTTTTCAGACTGCGTTCACATAGCGACATGACAGCGGAAACTCCTCGTATAAGGAGGCTACCACATAGTCCTTGCTTCCCTTTGGTATAGTTTTCTAGTGGTCTAAAACATCGTCCCTAAATACTCCTTGGCACAACTCTCTCATGCGAGCCATCACCCTCCTCCCCTTATCATTCATGATCATTGCACTTGTCTTTTCATCCACTAAGTATTCTACCCTAGTGGGATACGTCTAAGGTGCACCCTCTCCCATCTACAACTATGCTCCTAGGCATAACCCTTGTCCATTTGGCAAACCTACAGGGGTAGTATCTCTCGAAGTAGCACCCATAGGGGTGCCAGTTGTGGATAGCTAAGCGCAACTTGGAGTCATGGGACTAGGCATCTCTACAAGTGTGACAAACCTCGAAGGTGATAAGTGTCCACTCGACCAACAAGATGGGGACGCTCAAGCAACGAGTAGCAATCGAATGTGGGGTCATAACATCTACATCTCCAAAGCACCCTCCAAAAATAGGAAAACCACCTGCTCTATTGTTCAAGCGAGGTGTCCCTAAGTGTCCCTCCGGTAGCGGTCAATCTAGAGCATCGACATTGCCTACTAGAGATTGAAGCATCAGATCGTCATGAGGTACACTGTGCATAACACCTAGACAATGACCAAGAAAACTCTTGGTCTCTCTGAATCGTGCCATCTAATCCAAAAACATACACGTGAAGATCTCTTGCAACTTCTCATCTGTCATCCCTTGGCTTATCTTGCTCTTTGGGTATTGTCAATAGTAATCTACACAATAAAAAAATGATCTTAGCATAATCAATGTACAGATTTAGGTAAATCACGATAACATAACTTTGCAAAAAAGGATAATAATTAAAAGGACATATGCAAGTAACAGTGAATATGAATTATCAATGAATTTGACAAGTGAATGCAAATACGACTAGTCTTATAGCTCGTTGGCAAGCTCTTGGCATAGCTTGGTGTACACTGGAAGGTCTATGTATAGGTCTCCACAAAAAGAAGTGTCCATTTTATTCTCGAAAAATTCTTGTACTCCCATCCCTTCATTTACATTACCCGTGTGTGTCTTCTCTACATGCTCCTAGCCCTCCTACATGCGAGTGTAATTTAATTTGTTCTAACTTTATCATGTCAAATATCACACACACACACACATAGATAGAGAGAGAGAGAGGTTGTATGTGCTCACTATATATAGTTTTTGTGTATCTGTGTAGAGAGGGATAATAGACTAGCATCAATTATATGAGGCCTAGGAGAATTCAAAAAAGCAGGGGTTGCATAAGCAGCCTTTGTTGTGGCATAACTTTTTTTTTTAAATTTTTACATTTGGAGGTATGTCTTATGCAATGATTATCATGGCATAAAGGGACTACAAGTTGAGGTTGCTATAAGCATCGCATAGGAGATACAAATTAATGATGCCAACTAGCATTGCTTATCTTATAATGAATGGACTCCCCTCGCTCTTGCGCAAAACACAACCCCTCGATAATGATTTTTTTTAATTTTCTTGTCATGATGGTAGAACAAAATCTAGAATATGTTGAAAGGTGAGAAATATCAAAGCTTGCACGCGAGCGCTATGGTGGGAAAGAAAAAGCAAGAAAGAGAGTGACAAGAAATGGGAACTCCAACAGTCATAATGTGTGATCGGGCCTTCCTTTATTCAAACTGTCACTCATAGAATAAAGAATAAAGTGACAGTGATGACGGGTGCCCACCACCTGTAGTGTGCAGTGGTAGTGACTCTTAGTGTAGTAATACACGGGTGGCTAGGCAGAGGCACCTTTACCCCCAACAACCTCCCACTTAAAGGCGAATCTACCCTAGTGAGGAGTGAAAAGAAAAAAGAAAAAAGACAGTACAACATGTATACATGTACAATAGGATGAGGAAAGACATCATCTCATCCCACACCCATCAACCTCCTGAGGAAGGCAAAGTGCTCTGTAGAGAGGCTTTTCATGAGCAGATCTGCAAGATTCTGGTTATTCAAGATCTTGACAAGGTCAACAGATGTGTCCTCAATGACCCCACGTATGAAGTGATACCTCACCTCAATGTGTTTTGCATGGAAGATTGGGTTCTTGGCTAACTGAATAGCACTCATAGAATCCAAATGTAGTGTAGGGATAGCATCAATACCAAGGTCAGCAACCAAACGACCCAACCAAATGGCCTCCTTGCAAGCCTCAGTGAGACTACAACATACTCGGCCTGTGTAGTAGAAAGAGCCGTGCATTTCTGCACCCTGGACATCCAAGAAACAACACCTGGACATCCAAGAAAAAACACCTGCAACATACTCGGCCTCTGTAGTAGAAAGGGCCGTGCATTTCTGCACCCTGGACATCCAAGAAATAACACCTCCAGCATAGGTGAACACATAGCTAGAAGTGGACTTCCTACTATCTGCATGTCCTGCATAATCAGAGTCAGTGTATCCCATGACTCATGTATCCTAGCTGCCATAGCATATGCACATATCTGCAGTGCCCTTCAGGTACCTCATGATACCCTTCATGGCATCCCAATGCTTCTTGCTAGGTGTAGCCATATAGCGTGCCACAACACCAACTCCAAAGGTAATATCTGGACGAGTAGCTATCATGGCATACATAAGACTGCCCACTGCGGATGCATAGGGAATCTTGGCCATCTTAGCCCTCTGCTCATCTGTCTCTGCGGACAATCAGCTTGTGATACCTTCACATAAGAAGGCAATGGACATCCAATAGGCTTTACGTCCTATATGCGGAAGCGCTCAAGGACTTTATGAATGTACTCCCTCTGTGACAAGTAGAGGAGTCCCTGATGCTTGTCGCGTCGAGTGCGCATACCAAGTATGTGAGAGGCATGTCCCAGATCTTTCATCTCAAAGCTCTTCTTTACCTGAGCCTTAAGAGCATGTAGCTCATCATGAGCTTTCCTTGCTATCAACATATCATCCACATAGAGTACCAAAATCAATAAAGAACCATCACGGGCTTTCTTCGTGTAAAGACACGGATCCATAGCACTCTTGCAGTAGCCCTGTGAGTGCATAAAGGCATCAAACTTATGATACCACTCCCTAGGTGCCTCCTTCAAGCCATAAAGACTTTTCTTCAATTTGCACACTACTAGGTGCTCCCTGCCAGGTTCTTCAAAGCCCTTAGGCTACTCCATATAAATCTCATCATACAAGTCCCCATGTAAGAAAGCTGTCTTGACATCCATTTGGTATAAATCCAAGTCAAGCTGAGCAACCAAAGTTAAGACTAAGCGCAGGGTGGTCATCTTAACCACAGGAGAAAAGACCTCATCAAATTCCACACCATGCTCCTGCTTAAAACCCTTTGCTACCAATCTAGCCTTGTATGCCGGCTTGGGGTGTTCAGGGGTACTTTTTAGCTTGTACACCCACTTGCATGGCAAAGCCTTCTTGCCCTTAGGCAAGGAAACCAAATCCCAAGTCTCATTCTTATGCAAGTATTCTATCTCAGACTGCATAGCCCTCTCCCAGGAGTGACTATCACCCCTGTGCATAGCCTCATCATAAGTGAAAGGCTCTCCTACATTTGTAACCAAGACATAATGCATCGAGGCCTGAAATCTATCAGGTGGACGTCTGTCTCTAGCAGACCGTCTCAAGGTAGGATCTGTTGCTTGCCTAACTGCCTGTCCAACACCTTGATCATGAGCATCTGCTGCAGCTATGGGCTATCCAACTAGCTGTGCGGGAGCTCTTGGCTCCTCCTGAAATATGACCTTGCGGATCTCAATAACTCTCTCAGGCTGCATGTGCATCTTGTCTTCATGGAATACTACATCATGAGTGTGGATGACTTTCCGCACCTGCGGATCCCAGAGACGGTAACCCATCTCACCTGCATCCCCATAACTAAGGAAAATGCATTTGACACTCTTAGGATCCAGCTTACTTCTCTTGTCCCTGGGCACATGGCAAAATGCATCACATCCAAAGACACGGAGATGCGCATAAGAGGGAGGTGTTCAAGTCCATACCTCCTCTGCAACTTGAAAATCCAAACCACTAGAAGGTGATCTGTTTATGATATACACAGCTATACTCACTGCCTCAACCCAAAAGCTCTGTGGTAGGCTTGCATGGCTAAGCATACTGCATACATGCTCCTGGATGGTTCTATTCATCCGCTCATCCAAACCATTCTAGGGGAGGTGAAGGGGGCGGTCAATTGATGCTTAATATCCCTCTCATCACATAATTGCTCAAAAGCACGTGAGACATACTTAGCCCTATTATTTGTCCTTAGGAATTTTAGCCTGAACCCAGACTGGTTCTCAACCAATGCAAGCCATCTCTAAAACACAGCCAAGACATCGTATTTCAACTTAATGGGATAAGCCCAAACTTTTCGTGAAAAATCATCTATGAAAGTAACAAAATAATTTGCACCACCCATAGACTAACAAGGCATGGGCCCACAGACATCCGAATGTACCAATGCCAAGGGCTCACTCATGCGTGGCCTACTAGAATTCTTATGCGTAGACCTAGTCTGCCTACCATAAAGACAATGCTCACATGAATCAAAACATGCAAAATCAAGGGGCGGTAAGTACTGCAAACCAGAAAGCATTTTCATCGCCTTCAAAGATATATGGCCCGAATGGGTATGCCACAGAGATACATGTGGGATAGAACCCACAAACAAAACATGATCAAGGGAAGAAGCGGATACAATCAAGGGATAGAGGCTGCCAGCCTTGGTACCTCTCGCAATCACAAGTCTGCCACAAGTGATCTTCCATGCAGAGTCTCCAAAAGATACATGATAACCTGTGTCATCAAGCTATCCATTTGACATGAGACTGCATGTCAAAGCAGGTACATGATGTACATCCTGCATAACAAAACTATTGCCAGAAGGAAACTGCAGCCTAACATCACCAATGGCCACAATATCAAGAGACCTGTCATCACCCAAGCACACAAAACCCGAAACAGTACGGTATGAATGAAACCACTCTCATCAAGGTGTCACATGAAAGGACGCACCTGAGTCCAAGAGCCAACACTGTGCATACATAGAGTGTATCTCTATCATCTCTACGAAGCACTAGAAGAAGCTGCAAGTATATAATCATCATCAATATCCTCAAGCTACATAACATTGATCTCTTCAATTTTAACACTGGACTTTGCAAGCACAATGCTCCGATTAGAAGACTTATCCTGCACTTTGTCTTTCCCCTTATCTTTGCGCCTTTCATTGCGCAGTTCATGGCATTGTGGCCTAATATGGCCCTTTTTCCCACAATGGTGATAAGTAACATCTGCATTCCTGCCATAGAATTTTCTATGTGACTTCCCACGAGACTTGGACCAAGATTTCTAAGAATCCCGTCCACAGCCACTACCATTGCTATGCTTTCCATATCCATCATTCTTGCCTCTAGCTATCATAGCATGCGACACACGAGAGGCATCCAAATTCTTACGGTTAACCTCTTCCTACAGAAGAGCACTCTCAACATCATATAATTTCAAGGTAGCAACAAAGGCACATAATGCAGTGCGGAATACATCCCATGACTCATTAAGAGTACCAAGAAAGAAAAGAGGAGTGACATCCTCTGCAAAAGTGATGTCCTGCAAAGTCAAGTTCTTGAGTATAGTATGGAACTGGCTCAAGTGAGCAGACATAGTCACATTTTCCTTCATGCGCAGATCCATAAGATGCTTCAGCCAATACATCTAACTCGCTGGACTTTTCTTGTCATAGAGATTCTTGATTTCATCCCACAACTGCCATGCACTCTGTTCCTCCTCAAATGCATTGTAATGAACTTGTTCTGTGAGATATAATACAATAGTGGACTTGCATAACTCATGAAGCTCAAGCCATTCCTCATCTGGCATAGTTGCAGGTAGATGCCCGCTAAACCTCAATGGTTTGATCTGTGATTTCTACACCAACACCTACCAAATCTGGCTCTTCCAATAAGAGTAATTCGTACCATCAAGCTTAGTGATGTTGAAAATAGCATGATCAATGGACAAACTTGCCATAAAGTAGGCTGGAAGACTGCAGACAGTTCAAAACTGCTTGCTATTTACCGTAGAAAATAACCAAAAAATCATCAAAATCGAGAGAAAGTGACGAGAAAAGTGTAACCAAAGCTGTTGCCCACCAAGTACTAGTGAAAGTACATCATTTCAGAATATTTTAGCATGAAAAATCCATGTCACCCCGGAGTTATATGTTTGTTGTAATAAATGACAATAGGATACTGTGAGAGTCAATTGTTGACCAAATCACTATACCAAGTCAATAGATGACAGCCAAGACATGACCAGCCACACGGGTATAAATCAGCACCAAAGAGTCATCAAGACCCTCAGCAAACACCCAAACATGTCACCAAAGCATCCGTTAATGAGTAGGCATACCCCCTGGATAGTAGGGCAAAGTATACATAACACTGGCAAGACCTAACACCAGTAGGTGTATGCTCACAAGAGTGCAAAGCCCAAGGTTAGGTCAAAAGCAACTCCAAGGTATCAGTGCATGAACCATGCAACATTTAAGTGTAAGAGATCCCAAAGTCTCAAGTATCTGCAAAATGCTCAAATAGCATAAACCTCCTGGTCAATGTCGGTCAAGCATACAAGATGCTGCCACTGGCAAAAAAGGTGGATAAACAAGCTCAAAAACTCAATCAAACCAAGTCAAAGTACCAAAGTCAGGTAACCAAGACAATGTCTCAATAGCATCCCAAGAGCATGATGGCTACAAAACAACTGTAGGTAGCATCCATGAGCAAGGCATACATTCCAATAAAGATCTCTGACAACCAAAATGACATCCAATACAAAATTCTGGAGTAGCAAATGAGAATCCAAGCCAAGTCTTCAAAGATCACTAAATCTCAACAAGTACATGGTACACTATGCCAAGACAAATGCATTAAGCTGTAGGCGTCACGTAACCATGTATCCATAGAGCATATAACTGTCAAAGCACTGACCACTGTCAAGAATCGACCGATGTCAATAAGTGCAAGTTGAAATAAGCTCAAGCTTCCAAAAGTATCAGGATCCAATGACAAGCTCGAAGTCGTCCCTCGATGATCAATACATCATAGCATAACCCAAGACATACATCCGGAACCAATAGGCATATGTCAAGGCACGAAAGATAGCTTCAACCCGAGTATTCAGCATGCATTTATTGTTATAAACTATGTATTTCCAGCCCCACAATCATGCCAAAATCATAGCATGACATGTAGCTTCAATCCCCCAATCAATCGAGATGCAATAGCCATCAAACCTGTTATGTAATCATGCCCAAACAAGCATAGGCATAAACTATGAATGTAGCACTGGCATCAAATGTCTGTAGACTGTTTATAACAGTCTTGAAACATTGTTTTCAGCCACCAATCAATGCCTAATATCAAAGGATCAATGCCAAGTATCAATACATGTGCAAAAAAGCTTGAAATGGAGCCTGGACAAGTGCTTAATGCCAAGCTGGAGCTGGAGCTTAAGTAACTAATGGTGGCTGAATGAAATCTATCCAGAATCACGAGAAAATTTGTGCGATGATGCTGCTACTCCTACTAGTCCACGTGGCAAGTCTAGAGAGATTGGAGGGCTCAAACATGAGCCAAAGAGTCCTTGGAACAAGCCTCTAGCAGCCCACAACCAGTGGCCAAGAGATATAAAGATTGGAAGCTTCAATGGTGGCTACCTTGTTTACCTAGACTTGTGAATTGAAATAAATCTCTGAAATAATGAAGCAATACCTCAATGTCAATGCCCTGATGCTGCCTGAATAGGCTGGAAAGAAGCTTGGGAAGAAGCTTGGGAAGCCGGGTAGTGACAGGAGCTCAAGAGAATGAGCTATGGCTCTACTGGGAAGGAGACCCAATGCAAATGGGGAGCCGATGGGAAGCTGAGAATGCCACGAGCCAAGCTCAAGAGTCAGGAAGCGGAGCTCTGATACCAGTTGAAAGGTGAGAAGAATCGAAGCTTGCATGCGAGAGCTATGGCGGGAGAGCAAAAGCAAGAAAGAGGGAGACAAGAAATGGGAACTCCAATAGTCACAATGTGTGACCAGGACTTCCTTTATTCAAACTGTTACTAAAAGAATAAAGAATAAAGTGACGGTGACGAGCTCCCGCCACCTGTAGTGTGCAGTGGCAGTGACTGTGAGTGTAATTATACACAGGTGGCTAGGCAGAGGCGCCTTTACCCCCAATATATGTATGGAGTATAGATGTTTAGACATAAGCATTAGCTAGTGCTATGAAGGCAAAGTCTTAGAAAAATGTCCTATATGCCTTTTATGAGCCATGTAAAGTTGGGATCCCACTTTGGTCAACCTGGTTGTTCCTATATTGCAAAGGTTAATGCGAGTGAATATGCTCGAGTATTGTACCTATGTGAATACTTTAAGCTATGTCGCCATATCACTCATTTTGGTGAAAATATGATATATCAATAGGATGTGTAGCATGTTTGACATACTTTGATTGTAAAGTGACTATGGAACCGTGGATGGATATTTGCAAAGCAATTGGTTAGAAGATAGCTTGCACATGCGAATCTCTAATAGTCATGTGAGCACTAATAGTGTCTTTTTTCTGAAATCACGTAAAGGTTTATTTGGGTAGGTAGGTGTTGGCAAGAAAGTCACATAAAGGTTCACTTGGATCTAGAGTAGTCCCAAAAGAGTAGACATCACTCTATGATAATATGCTCACTAGAAATTTTGTTTCGCACTCCAAACTTATCTATGTGAGCAATGAAATAATTCTTTATGTTATGTCAGCTATAACAATATATCTAGACCATGCAACACCTTGGTTGCTACGTATTGGGAGTTGTAGGCCGCATCTGAGGTACTTTATAAAATTAAAAAGTTATTGACTGAGAAGCAAAGCGACATACTTTCCTTTTTATTTTCTTTTGCTTGCAATGAAGTAAAGAAGAGGTTCATCTTAATTTATAGGATGTCTACATCATGTACTACTAATTTAACTGTTACAAACATAGAATACTGGGAGGCATTGCAGGATGCGTCTGAAGTCTTGAACGTTCACAGCTTGCTCCTAAAGTCATCGGTATTAAAAATGTAGGGTTCATTTCCAACATACTTGTTTGTGTAGATTGAAAAAGGTCTTTGAAGTGACGCTATTGCCCAATTCCGCCATCCATCTAGCTAGATTCTGACGAAGGAAATTCGGTATGGCAGCCTCTATACTATGCCAAACTCCCTTCTGCCACAAAGTGAATGAGGTAAGGGCACCACTTAGTCATGGAAGAGTGGACTAGGACGCTATGCAAGAGGGAGAGGAGCTTGTGAGGGGGAAGAGAGGAAAACTGAGAGAGAGAGAGAGAGAGAGAGAGAGAGAGAGAGAGAGAGAGAGAGAGAGAGAACTACAAAAAAAAGATAAATCAATAAAACTTAAGAGGGCACAAGAGATGGAGAACCCTCAAGACATAACCAATATACACAATATGGACACCAATAGCATGGGCTTATTACATTGTAGAGCATGCATAAACTATAGTAAGGGAATGAACTGCATGAGCTCATGAGAGAGAATGGGGAAGACTCAATAGGGTTGAAGAAGGCCTCTTGGCTCTCTCTTGCAAATTAAAAGGAGAATGCCTCTTTATATAGGCCTTGAGGGTGTTTAGGGAGGAGCCTAAGATAGAATAGGAATTAACACCATCAAAGCTACATTAAGGCGGTTCCACCAATGTGGAAGCTCCATCTAGATGTTTTGTTGACCAAATTTGTACTTAGTCAAGTTCTATCATAGGAGTTGTCTCCAATCTCGCCCCCACCCATAGCTTGAGTCCAAGAGCTCTCCTATAAAAAAATATAGAGAATCTTCATAAAATAAGATCATATCTAACAATAATGGAGAGAGAGTAGTGAAAATTTATACATTACTACTACAATTAAGGATAATTTGAGGGTGATTTAGGAGGGGAATTGTAATGTTTTATTAGCTTGAGAGAGAGAAAAAGAGAGGGGAAAGGGTTGGGAGTCTAATGAATGATGTTTTATGGAAGTGTTAAGTGTGGGGAAGAAAGTGTGGGTGTGTATAAAATTGGGAGGTGGTCTCCACCGTAGTTGGAAGAAGTTGGCATTCACTATTTTTGCCATATCTCCCAACTCCTAGCTCCAAAAAATTATAAAAAAATACCAGTTCAAACTTTAGCTCAGGCGCTATAACTTTCATGTTGAAAAGTTTTTTTGGATCAGAGTGGAAGTATTTTTTAAAAATCTTACAAAATCATGTGCCTGATTTTTCTTCCACTTAAGCTTCCAAGAAGGGTCCCATTTGTTTGAATTATCATAAGACTCCAAAGCCATGACATTATGAGCCTCATATGCCCTTTGGATGGATCCAAATCCATTTCATGTCTTTTCTTTTCACATTACACACTTTCCCTTCACCTTCCTCCATTGATCTTTGCTCTTCATCCCCCCTTGGTAAACCGATCCATGAAATATTTTCATCCAGTGATTTCTTGGATTTTCCAAGAGGTTGTTCCCACCCTCTTCTTTATTTCAAACCTCCAAATGTACAAAGAATCAACAAAGTGTTAGACAAATATTTTTTTGTGATTTTCTCGAATCATATATCCCCCCAACCTAGCTAAGAGGTATTTATGCCTCTAGACACTCTTTGGTATCTTGAGCTGACCCCACCCTGATGTGATAGGATTTTAAGCACTATCCATTTACCCTAGTCTTGTGCACTTTTTCCTCAATGTCTTGAAGTTTGTAGGAGCCATTGTTGATTTTTTTTGTGACCCAAAACGGTCCCTCCCATTAGTAGAGAAACTTGCCATCCTTTCTTTTATCAAAACGATTGTCATATCGAAGCACTAAAGATCCCTCCTTGATGTTTTTATCTGTTAGCTTCTTGTTGAACTTCCTAGGAGTAGTGGTTGATGGCTTCTTCACGATCCAATTGTAGCCTCTCTAGGTCCAATAATCTTTGATGTAACTTCTCCTTTTTAGAGCCTACTGTGCCACCTAATACCTGAAGGCTAGCTAATTTTGCCTCAATAGGCAAAAGAGCCTCTTGTCCATAAAATAGATGAAAAGGCGTGAACCCTAACATGGTTTTGAAGGAGGTTCTGTAAGCCCATAGAGTTCCACTAAGGTGCTTGTCCCGATTCCGGGGCCTTGAATGTACCTATTTACTCATGATTTTACAAATCATTCCATTTACCTTCTCCACCAATCCATTGCAAGGGTAGTAAGGGGTAGAGTGTCGTCATTGAATATTTAGCTTTTGCATGAGTTCACCCACCACATTAGCTCTAAACCCTGGTCCTCTATCTGATAGTATTTCAAGAGGGATACCAAACCTACAACAAATGTGGTCAAATATGAATTTACTCACTTCCTTAGCAGTGATTCTTCTAGTTGGCATAGCCTCGGCCCATCTAGTCATGTAATCTACCCCCATGATAATATACTCTTTTCCTGATGGAGTGCGTGGTAGAGGCCCTATGGCATCAATTCCCCACTTCTCAAAGGGTCCATAGACCTTGATTGGGGTTTGGGGTTCTGCTATGAGCTGTCGTGGTCCTAATTTTTGACATTCTTCACATGTTTGACACCAATACTTGACATCTCGGTGTAGATTGGGCCAAGTAAAGTCGGGTTATAGAACCTTTCTACTTGTGATGTCGTGTGCAAAGTGGCCTCCACACACATCATCATGGCAAGATTTTAAGATTTTTTCAATTTCCCACTTTGAAGGCACTTTCCTAAGCACACCATCCTTACCAAGACAATACAAACTATCATTTACCATGAAATATCTTGTAGCCTTCCGAGCTAGCCACTGTCTTTCTCCCTTAGTCAGGTGTTTGGGAGCTTCTCCTTGCTCTAAGAGGTGTAGAATATCTTCCAAGTCTTCCTTGCCTTGCTGACGTAGGGGTTTGATAGCCACTACTCCCACCATTGACTCATTCAGCTTTGATGATGCTAGATGGTCGGCATCCTTGTTCTGGCCTCTTGGCACATGATGTACTTGTGCCTCCCTAAATCTTCTCATAAGAGATTTTTCCTCTCTCATTTTACTAGAGAGGTTTGTATATTTGCATGCCCATGTACCTTGCATCTACCTTACCAATAGCATGGAGTCTCCAAAAGCATTCAACCTCTCAATTGAATTACTAAGACACCAATAAAGACCATGAATTAAAGCTTGATATTCTGCCTCATTATTAGAGTGGACACCTTCCAAGATGATTCCTTCACCATAGATTTTCTCTCCTAAAGGAGAGAAAACAACAATGCCTACGGCTGCCTTATCCTTAGTTCTCTTGTATGCACCATCAAAGTAGAGGCTATAAGCATCTACAAGAGTCTTTATGGATGGGGGTGGTGGAAGGTCCTTTCTTTTCACCCTGAGATTTTTCGCATAGCACCTATTTGTCAAAATATCAGCCAGGCATGCTCGAGTTATTTTTTCAACCTGCACTGTATAATCAAAATCTTGAAGTTGGACCACCCACTTTGCTATTTTATCAGAGATTTCCATATGTTGTAGTGCATAGGGAAACATATCCTCCACAGTGATGATCACAAACCTCTTTGGAAGCAAATATGGCCAAAATTTGGTTACTCCAAACATGAGGGCCAACACTAGTTGTTCCATGGAGGTGTAAGCCTTCTCTGAGGCTTTCATGAGGCAGCTGGCAAAATACACAGGCGATGTTTTTGGATCTTTTTGTAGAAGAGCAGCACCAATGGCCTTTCTCCCACACTAGGGTTTACAAAGAATATTTCTTCCCAACGAGGCTGGAGGATTATAGGAAGTGACGCCAACATTTTCTTTATCTCCTTAAAATATCCTTCACTTTTTTCACTCCATATAAGTGTTTCTTGGCGTGTCAGTTTTTGCTGCAGGGGATATATGGCCTTAGAGAGTAAGTGTATAAATCTATCCAAATATCTTAGCTTTTGTAAGAATGAGACTAATTGTTTGATGGAGATTGGGGAAGGTAGAGCTAGCAATGTTTCTACCTTTTTTGGATCTACCTCAATTCCTTCAATTGACACTACATGCCCTAGTAGTGTAACCTTGCTTTCCCCAATGTAACATTTATCCTTATTTAGTTGTCCACCCAACCGAGCTAAGCGAGTAAATCCTTTATCAACCTTGCATAGATGTATGTTCCTTGAGCTGTAAATACAAAAGTCATCTATGAAAACCCTTTTGGACTTACAAAAGTAAGGTTGGAAGACTATATTCATGAATCATTGAAAGGTTGCTGGGGCACTTGTGAGACCAAAGGGCATGACGCAAAAGGCAAAACAATCCCATGGGGTGATGAAAGTGATCTCCTTTTGATCCTCCTCTGCAATGCGAATCTAGAAGTAGCTAGAGTAGCCACTCATTCAAGATTTCATCCTAAAATGGGAGAGGGAAGTGGTTCCTCTTTGTTGCAGCATTTAGTGGCTTGTAATCTATGCATACTCACCACTTAACATTTTTCTTTGGCCTCACTACTATTGGGAAGACCCATTCTGAATCTTCCATTAGGTATATGAATCCTGCATTCAAGAGTCTCTTCACCTTTGTCAACAGTGCATCCTGTTGCACAACTCCTAGTCTTCTCAATCTTTGTACTATAGGTTTGCTTCCTTCTTTGAGTTGGATGTGATGCTTCACTGCAGTGAAACTTGTAATGTGAGTATAATCGGAAATAAAAAATGATGCATGCTTCTTGAGAACATTCACATAACCCTCCCTTTCTTCATCCTTTATATCCTTGGATATCATCTTCTTTAGGCTAGCATCCCACACATCGTCTCCTTGGATTCTTGGGTTGTCTTCTGATGAGGTAGGTTTCTTTAAGGTGACGCCCATAACTTCGAGAGTGCTATCACTCTCTCCACTTGAACTCTCTTCCTCTTCTACCAAACAATGAGGAACATCCACTTGAACTCCACTCATCGGCAGATGTTTCTAGTTCAAGGTTCTCTTGACGTCCACTCTTCATGTTGTAAACCACCTTTTGATCATGGCCACCCACCTTACGTGGCCTCAACTCCAAATCCCTTGTTGCCCAATCTTGCCTAGCTCCGATTCCCATAAGCCAAGGTCTCCCTAGGATGAGGGGATGTTCTTCTCCCTTTACTGGCATCGCATAAACATCCACTACAACAGTGATTCCAAAAATAGAAACTCTCAAAGCTTTCACTACACCCACACATGTGACCGCATCACTGTTGGCCATCTTTGTCCTAAAGGTTGAGGATTCCATTACTTCTAAGCCTAATTGATGCATAAGCTTTTATGTCATAACACAAACCTCTGCTCCACTATCGATGTATGTTTTTTGAATCTGTTGACCTTTGATTTGAGCTTCCACTAAAGGCATTATATCTTTGAGGCCATATGCCTTGATTGCACTAACCATTTTACCTTGCCTTGCCCTTGTGCTTACCATTTTTTACCATTGTCGTCGTAGCTTTGGAGAGGCATGAAGTAGTTGTGACCAAGTAATTTTTTGCCCTTGAGAGCTCACATCTACTATCAGATCATAAGGTTGTGTCCGAGAACCCAAAGGGAAGTCAGAGATATCAATTTTAGACCTAGTTTGAGTCTTTCTCTTCTTCCCTTCATCTCTAGGTGCCCGTGATGTACTTGCCTCATTGATTACTTCCTTGCTTGCCTCAGTTTGGGCAGGTACCCGCTTGATAGGCATGGTCTCTACTACATCTACCTTCATCTTACCTCTCGCTATTTTTTCTTGGAGCCTTCTATCCCTAACCACCTCCTCTATTTTTATGACATTAACATTTGGCTGAACAGCAGGAGTTTTAGCTTGAACATAAGGTGATTGTAAAATTGTAGGTCGTGACTGCTCATGCTCTTGAATCCTAGCACGAGAAGGGCTTACTTGTTGTCGAGGACCTCTGGCAGGGTGATCGTATCTTCTAGGGTGAGGAAAATTGTACATGCCTTGTCCATTTTCTCCATAGTTGTAACACAACATCTCCCTTGCTTGTCACCGTATTTGGGGTCGATTCCCACCATTTCCCTTGATAGGTCTTCTTGCACCTCGCAAAAGATTCACTCTCAAACCCTCTAGTTTATTAGTAAGATTGTTTATTTGTTGGATCATGTCTTCTTGACCTCTAACAAGGCCTGGTGCATTAGATACATTTGGGGGAACTTGAGAGTTGTGATGTTGTTTCCCAAAATTGCTTGGCTAGGTTGGGCTTGGTAGAGAATCTTTCAATTCTTTTCCCTAGTGATTCTCAAAGCTTCTTCAAAAGTGTTTGGAAATTTCACCTTTACCTTCTCCCTAAGCAAGGGATACAAACCTGAAATAAAGTGATCCTTTTGAAGGCAGTTTGGAGCTCTCTCACCAGGATTCAGTGAGTTTGATCACTGCCCCCAAAGCTTCAAAAACCCGTCCTCATAAGTTCCATAACCATAAGGATCACTTTGATGGAGGGCTAAAAGCCGTTGTCATAACTCTTCAGCTGAGTTAGTTTGTTGAAATCTCTACAAGAAAGTTGACTTCAATCCCTCCCATTCAGCTCTTAGGGCCAGATTTAGAGTTTGGAAACACATTCTAGCTTCTTTCTTGAGAACCAAAGGAAAATCCCTCAACTTTAATGCTTCATCAGCCTCCCAGAGACAAGGAAGGCCATCTCAAGGTTGTCCAAAAAATCCACTCCATTTTCCCCATTACGCCCAAAGAAGCTTGGAAATGCCATGTTGCCTTAGTAGAGTACAAAGATGAACACATCTAGACTTAAGTTGTATTTTATGAGGGAAAGGATGAATGGGTTCACTGATGCATTGATTTCAGCAAGACGTCTACGCCCCAGTGTGCTTCTAATAATGCCTTGGAATCTAAGCTTTGTGCTGGCTACAATATGCACAATTTGCATAGCAAGAGGTTGGATTGGTCCATACAACTTGCAGTGATTCATGAGAGACTACTATAATAAAATAAAGACATGTACATTGAAGGATGCATTGTAGTCTAGCATTGGGAAGATTATAGGTTCTGCTGGTATAAGAATCTCCCTTAATCTTTCAGCCCCAATGTACATGACAAGATGCTGCTGGAAGAAAATCTTCCTACTGATGCATACATTAACTCGGATGTTTTATACAGAGTGGAAGGTGTAGAAATTCGGGCCATTATTATTATTCATAAGTGGACACTACTTAAGGGAGTAGAGGGAATGTACTTGCTTGAATTAAAAATGATTTTTCCCAGAGTGTTTCTTTCTAGAACCCACCAACTTTGCTATACAGAGAATTTTCTCATCACCAGTGATTGTTCTTGCCTTAGTGTGTCCATTCTCGGCGACATATATTTCATAAGGTGTGATGGCCACCTTTTCAACCACACCTAACCTTCGAGCTAGCAACAGTTGAAGGTAGTCTCCATACTTTGCACCTCTACAAAACTCCACACCGTTCATGCATAGTTGTCCTCCTTTGATGTGGATTAGGCCAGAGAGAGAGAGGGATTTTATTATTTGAAGAGGAGGACCTCCCGAAAGGGCCTTTACATTGTTTGCAAAACACTCACCACAATTATGAGAACCTAGCAATTGATGGCAACATGATTTTTTACGTTGTGAGAGAATGGAATTTCTAAGGTGAATACCTTTTATCCGTATACGTGCCGTCATCCGATAGGCATACTTCCTTTCTTGGGCTTCCTTGGGAGACCATTGTGGGAGTCGTGGACTTTGACTAGCTTCAAAAAGAGTTGGTGAAGGCATTGGAGAAGAGCCACTTGGAGCACTTGTTGTAGAGGATACACCACTATGTGTTGTATCTTCCCGCATAAGGAGATAGAGAATTGTGGATGAGAATGTCCTCAACAGGGGCACCAATTTATGATCAAGGAAATCCGGTATGACAACCTCTATACTATGCCAAACTCCCTTCTGCCACAAAGTGAATGAGGTAAGGGCACCACCTAGTCATGGAAGAGCGGACTAGGACACTATGCAAGAGGGAGAGGAGCTTGTGAGGGGGAAGAGAGGAAAACTAAGAGATGGAGAGAGAACTACAAAAAAAAGATAAATCAATAAAACTTAAGAGGGCACAAGAGATGGAGAACCCTCAAGGCATAACCAATATACACAATATGGACAACAATAGCATGGGCTTATTACACTGTAGAGCATGCATAAGCTGTAATAAGGGAATGGATTGCATGAGCTCATGAGAGAGAATGGGGAAGGCTCAATAGGGCTGAAGAATGCCTCTTGGCTCTCTCTTGCAAATCACAAAGGAGAAGTCCTCTTTATATAGGCCTTGAGGGTGTTTAGGGAGGAGGTTAAATAGGAATTAGCACCACCAAAGCTGCATTAAGGCGGTTCCACCAATGTGGAAGCTCCATCTAGATGTTTTGTTGATCAATTTTTTACTTAATCAAGTTCCATCATAGGTGAGTTGTCTCCTTTCTCCCCCCCATATCTTGAGTCCAAGAGCTCTCCTATAAAAAAATATAGAGAATCTTCATAAAATAAGATCATATCTAGCAATAATGGAGAGAGAGTAGTGAGAATTCATACATTACTACTATAATTAAGGATGATTTGAGGGTGATTTAGGAGGGAAACTCTAATGGTTTATTAGCTTGAGAGAGAGGAGAAGAGAGGGGAAAGGGTTGGGAGTCTAATGAATGATGTTTTATGGAAGTGTTAAGTGTGGGTGTGTATAAAATTGGGAGGTGGTCTCCACCGTAGTTGGAAAAAGTTGGCGTCCACCATTTTGACCATATCTCCTGACTCGTAGTTCCAAAAAATTATAAAAAAATACCAGCTCAAACTTTATCTCACGTTCTACAATTTAATGTTGAAATTTTTTTTTAGATTGGAGTGGAAGTATTTTTTAAAAATCTTACAAAATCATGTGTCTGATTTTTCTTCCACGAATACTTCCAAGAAGGGTCCCATTTGTTTGAATTATCATAAGGCTCCAAAGCCATGACATTATGAGCCTCACATGCCCTTTGGATGGCTCCAAATCCATTTTATGTCTTTTCTTTTCACATTACACATTTTCCCTTCACCTTCCTCCATTGATCTTTACTCTTCACCCCCCCCTTGGTAAACCAATCCATGAAATATTTCCATCCAGTGATTTCTTGGATTTTCCAAGAGGTTGTTCCCACCCTCTTTTTAATTTCAATCTCCAAATATACAAAAAATCAACAAAGTGTTGGACAAATTATTTTTTTCTCGGATCAGATTCGTTTCTGACATTCACAGGATATTCTATCTAGTGTGATCGATCTCAAGAAATAGTGCACTCATCATAGAGGTACTGTGAGTTCGTGTCTAAGCATGAGGTATATAAGTGGACCGTAGGGTAACGAGAAGAAGTGAGGCTCCTCAAATGATCAGAGAGAGTGTGTGTGTGTGTGTGTGTGTGCGCGTGTGTGTGTGCTAGCTTTGCTTAAACACAATAGCTGGAAGCACATCAAGAAGTGTTCGGTCGACGTATGTGATAAACCCAAGTAATTACTATGGACTTGGCAATGATACACGAGTTAATTGAGGCATGTGGAGGTGCTGTGAAGGCATCCTCCTAAGTGATTAATCAATTCAATACCTGGGTCTGTAGCATGAATGACGTGAAGGACAAGGTGCATTGACAGTAGATTTCAGTGGTGAATATGTCCACAGATCACACGCTATCTTGCCGCTACGGGCACACTATGTGAAAAGCTCTAGAGTGTGTCTGTTTTATTGATCTAGAGAGTCAATGCTATATTAGTCATTAATGTCAGTGTTCATAGTGTGGATGGTCCAAAAATATTATATTTTTTTATAAGTTTAGCCAATTTTAGATATTATAGAAATTATCTCTTGTAAAAATCCATAAAACTCTAGATAACTTCTAGATTAGAATGACATGTAAAAGAATGCATGTAGCTTTCAGCCAATTTGAGAGGATTTAATGTAAAAATGAGAATTTCTAAAATCGGGCAACGCAGGATCGCTGTTTTCAGGCACTGAACAACATTCCAAAGTGGGAGGTGAAGAAGGAGTGATTTGGTAGAATTCTGGCTAGAATTGTAGCCACGTGTGCTAATATTTTAACCCGCTTTCAGAGTCAATGGAAGCATCAAATCGGTGATCTGATTAGCATAGAGGAAGGTATTATTTTATGCACGTTTTTGTCTACAAGAGATTTATCTTCTCATAATGCATAAATAAATTGACAGGCTTCACCTCTGTGAGTATTCTTCTACATCTTCTATTTATTTCTATGAGCAACAACAATAGCAACAGTTGTTGTTACAACAATAATAGCAACAACAATAGCAACAGTTGTTGTTACAACAACAGATGCAAACTCAGAAAGAAGTAGAAAGAATTGATTCTTAGTTGTGAATGCATTGCAAGTAATGGGGCAAGAATTAAAGCAGTTCAAAGGTCAAAACGTTTTAGCCTTCATCTAATTGTATGAAGAAAAGATGTTGTTTCATGGGGTACCATATTATGCATGAATTCGTATTTCTCCTGTTTGGCCATGCATACATTGCATGATCGGATTGATGAGTTACACAGAAGAGATGCATGATTGGGCAGCTTTCAAGGAAGCTTTGAGAGAAGAGTTTTTCTTTAGATGCAGGATTGGTAACTAAAAATACATTTATAGATTGGATTGAAAAGCCCAATAAAGGGTTGGCTGCTATAGCTTTTCTCCATGAATTTGAAATTCAATATGCGTAGTTGGATGCCGATGAGCAGCAATCATTAGAGAGTTAGAAAATTGATTTGTTTCTGAAGGTTGTAGATCCTATTTTGCAGGAGAAGCTAACTGATTATTTAGAATATGCCTTTTCTAAAATAGGACTGAAGTTAGATTGGGCCAATGTAACTGAGACAGTGCATATATTGGTAAAGAGAGAGCAGATGAAATTAAGATGGGGTATAGGCACCACACTTGCTAGTGCTCAAAAGGGGGCTGAAATTGCAGCCAAGGTGCCTATAGCTATAGTGGAACAATCGGCTATACATGTTGGTCCAGTTCTTAAAAGTGATGTTGTGGATGAGTTAATCAAAGGCATGCATGATTTGAGGCTAAATTTGACAGAAATCTATGCAAAGGTCAAAAAGTTGAATGTCAAGGTAAAAGAGAAGGGTCGTGCAATAGCCTAAAGGCCGTATAGAGAAGGATACAAGAAGATATGCATTTGGTGTGACACTTTACAGCATGAAAAGCGAGATTGTATAGCCTACTGTGAAGGGGAAGCAAAAGGGTTAAGCTTTTGGAAAGATGGAAAAATACATGCAACAGAAACCGGCCTTCTAATAGACCTAAATTTTGGAAATGGTGGCATGCAGAAGAGGTTGGAAGATATGGATGCAATGACAACATTTGTTACCATAGATGTAGCCACATATGGGTTGAGAATTGAAAGGACTGATGAAGCTCATAAAGGAGGCATGGCTGTGAAGCAAAATCTTGCATTTGGATGCAAGCATTAGATTGCATGGAAAAGGGAAAAATAGCAAAGTCTGAATTGGCTTATGCAAGTCAAAGTATACGAGGAAGAACATGATGGAGTACACCAGTGGATTCATTTTCAACCTATGCTTATTTGGTTGAGGTTCATAATCAAGAAGCTCTTGTGGAAGAAAAGATAAGAAGAGATGAGGACATTACTAGTCCTTCCTCTTTAGGTCCATCTAAATGCATAACATGAAGTAAAATGGAGCAATAGAAAGAGGCTAAAAAAGTCATATCTGAGCATGTTTTAGAGGATGCATCTTAAGAGAAGAAACAAGAAGGGAAGAAAAGGGGCAAGCAACTCGGTTATAGGTTGCAATTGAATCTTGAGATTGCCAAAAACCTTAAAAAAGTCTTCGAAGATCGCATACTTGGCAGTAGAGTGGAATTCACACTTGGCAAAGTTCTTGGAATTGCAAAACATGAATTTCATGATGTAATCATTGATATGCTGAAACCAAAAAGACATTTTAATTGTGATGTTTTGCAAGAATTGATGCAAGTTGACAAAGATATAGAGAAACATCTTCCGAGGGAATATGATGATGCATGTCATGCTATTTTGGAACAAATTGATTATGAAAATGGGCTAAATGGAGGTATAGATAACAAGCTTGTGGCTGCAAATGGTATTATGGGTAGAACAAAGCATAGAGAGAAGGTTGAGTAAAATAGGCATGTCCATCAACAAGCACATGAAGAAGAAGATGCTCATTTTTTTCCAAGCAGTCATTATTCACGAATGCATTGGGCTCATGCTACAACAAAGACAATTGTTAAAGTGGGAGAAAGAAAGATGCCTTGCATAGCTCTCTTGGATCATGGTTCCAAAATCAATGTTATGGCACATTCCCTGCACCCCTCCAGCTCCCTATGCGCAAAATCCAGAATCGCAGATACGTGAATAACCTGATATGTTATAAGACAACATCAACAATTCAAGAATATGGCTTAGTGCATATGTTTGAAAGGTCTTACAAAAGACCTTTTAGATAAGCAAGATGACAGGCATCACTTGTTGAATGGTACACGCTGTCAAGTGTTTTTCTGAAAACTGAAAGCCCTAGTCAAACTGTAGTTAGGTTTGATTTTTGTTAGCTTAGTTGTTTGCGTGACAGTTTGTTTTATTATTTTGTAATTGGATTTCTTGTGTTTGACTAGCATAGGATTTGTTTCTGTCATTTTGTTTGATTTGTTGAGTGTGAAACTTGATAGCCTTGGTCGATCTTGGTATTTTTTTGGACAGGTTGAAGTTGGAGTTTGCTATTAGCTACTGAACATTGAGAAGCTAGGTATGTTTTCTTATCGAGACTCTTGCACATCACAGGGATAATGGGTTCACGAGCACTTCACGTTACCCTTACTAATGCACTGCACTCGGGGGTCGTCTCTTGTTCTTATCAAATACTTCCATGCCATGGGTTGGGATTATGCACGTTTTGCACCATCATTGAGCACTAGCACGGCATGAGGTCCGCTGCAACTATATGTAGTAAGTCTTAGATGCACACGCACATGAGAAAGCACCTGTCATTGAGCACGCACTTTTTTTGCACGCACCATTTGGGATGTTCATCACAAAGTTAGGAACCTCTGGTTGAGAGTGTAAGGTGGTTGGGAGAGTTCAAGGGTCATGAAGGACGCCATCAATTGTAAGAAGGGTTGTTCATATTTGGTCAACATCTTGAGGACCACCATTTCCTAGAGAGATTGTGAGATTATGGATGGGTGGAGCGGAGTATATCTTTTCTATGAGAGCTGAGAGGTGAGGATAAGGAATTTTAAATTAATAAGGAATTTTGTTTGCATTTTGCATGACGTACAATCACATCTAGATAGGCTAGGCACAACTTCTTCAATGCATTCATAATTTTTGTGTGTAGCATCGATTGATTGGTTGCATATCATGGATCCAACATTGCATATTTTTTCAAATCATGAATAAATAGAAACTTGTGTTCAAAAAGATGATCAGTGTGTTGAGGACTTTGCTAGGGAGTTTGAAAGATTATGGAATTGATGGAGTTTAACATTGTTAGAAGGTGAGATAGCCCTAGTTATGTTGAAGATAATGTATTTTGTAAATGGGTTGAAATTAGAAGATTGGAGAGTGAAATTAGAGGTAAAAAACCCTAAGAGTTTTGAGGAAGCGGTGAAGATAGCTCAATATCAAGAGAAGAAGACCAAAAGAAAGAAAGAGTTAGGGTTTGATGAACCAAGGGAAAATTTGAGTTCAAGGCGAGTTGAGAGAAAAGTTTTTGAGGAGCAGAGAGTTAGTTATGTCTATCCTGAGAGAGGTATACTATATTCTCTATTTAGGAGAGATGAGTTGACTTGTGAGAAATCAATTGAAGTCTGTGAGGAGAAGCTCCCTAGGGTGGTTGAGGAGAAAAATACTTGTTTGACTGATTGGAGTGAAGAGTCTAGGAGTGTGAATTCATACCCATTGACCACGGATACTTCTAGTTCAGTGATTAGTGATTTAACTAAAGAAGAGGGATCGACTGATGATACTTTGGAGCATGAGGACTATAGAGATGAGTGAGAGATGGATCTGAGTTGTAAAGAAGAAAATGAGAGACCATATTGTTTTAAGGACCAAGAGTTTTCATGTTCTTTGAGTGAGGATGAGAGTCAAGAGATTTTTGATATTTTTTATGAGAAAAGGAGTGATGAAAGTTCTGAAAGTATTGGGAGTATTGAAGAGAGTAGTAATAGCTTTGAGAATGAGTATATTTGTCTTGATGGATCTGATTGCTTGAAAGATGAAGAGAGAATAGAGGATGAATTTTTGAGTTTGTTAGAAGACCATGAGGCGAAGGGCTTAGAAACTGTAAGTTTTCAAGATGAAGTTAAGGGTTCAAATTCGTTGCCTGATGAGTTTGTTGAGATTTGTTATGAGTTTGATGATCAAGAGAGTATTGAGGTTTTGGGTTCTGACTCTTGTTGTGATTCTGGTATTGGTGTTGTTGACTCTGATGAGTCTTATGAGTTGGTTGGTGATGTTTTGAGTAGCCCTGGAGAGGCTTTTGTTTGTGGTGTTGATGATGTTTTGAGTAGACCTAACCTTATGCTTCTTGATAGTTGTGTAGATAATTGTTTGGTTGATTTAGGCAACAATGTCGAAGAGAAAACTTCATTTGATAGTCTTATAGTTTCTTTGAGTTCTCCTGAAGGTTTTGATGTTGTTAGTAATGATTCTGATTGGGATTTTAAGGATCCTGAGAGTGACTTTGAAGAGGATCTGAGAGAGAATTTGAGTAAGGCTTTAAAAAGAATTGAGAATTTGAGGGAAGAGTGGTTTAAAATCAAGGAAATAGAGTTGGAAGGTATTTGTGAGGAGGAAGTTAAGGATTTGGTAGTTAAGGAGTCTTTGGTTGAGGTTTTAGACCCAAAATTATTGTATTGTGAATATGTTATTTGTGATGATGAAGATGTGAAAGTTTCTTCAATTTCTTGTGAGGTTTCTTATAAGGATACTATGAAAGGTGTTTACCACTCTTTGTGTGTGAAAAACTCGATTGAGTCTTGTATCACTGATGAGTTGAGTGATGTGGCTGGGTGTCCTAGAGTGACCCCATTTGTGGATGTTGTTGGTTTTTGTGGCGTTATGAGTCCGGAGTTGACTCCTTTTGATGTTGTGTTTGATTTGGAGATTGAGTTGGGAGATCCTTACATAGTATCTTTAGGAGAAGTTGTAGATGAATTAGTGGATGAATTTGAGATTGGCAACAAAGAAAGGGTCAAAATTTTATTTAGAGACTCTAAAAGTAACATGGTTTTTCCTAGGGAGGATGGGTGGGATATGAAGATTTTGGATTATAGTTGGGATTTGAAGAATTTAGAGGATGATGTATTTTCCTTAGATGGTGAGGATTGCCTCAAGGATTTTGATGAGAATTTCATGGATGAGGTTTGTCTACCTGTAAAGGAGTTTGAGAGAAATATGCCATTTGTGTTTGTTGAGAAGGTTGTGGATAGATCGTTGGATTTGATTTTTGATTGGCTTATAAATGTTGCATCATTTTATGAAAGCAATTGTTGTACATGAATGTTTGCAGACTAGGGAAAGGGCTAAATATGTCAAGTGTTTTTCTGAAAACTGAAAAGCCCTAGTCAAACTGTAGTTAGGTTTGATTTTTGTTAGCTTAGTTGTTTGCGTGACAGTTTGTTTTATTATTTTGTAATTGGATTTCTTGTGTTTGACTAGCATAGGATTTTTTTCTGTCATTTTGTTTGATTTGTTGAGTGTGAAACTTGATAGCCTTGGTCGAGCTTGGTATTTTTTTGGACAGGTTGAAGTTGGAGTTTGCTATTAGCTACTGAACATTGAGGAGCTAGGTATGTTTTCTTATCGAGACTCTTGCACATCACAGGGATAATGGATTCACGAGCACTTCACGTTGCACTTATTGATGCACTACATTCGGGGGTCATCTCCTGTTCTTATCAAATACTTCCATGCCATGGATTGGGATTATGCATGTTTTGCACCATCATTGAGCACTAGCACAGCATGAGGTCTGCTGCAACTATATGTAGTAAGTCTTAGATGCACGCGCACATGAGAGAGCACGTGTCATTGAGCATGCATGTTTCTTGCAGGCACCATTTGGGATGTTCATCACAAATTTAGGAACCTCTGGTTGAGAGTGTAAGGTGGTTGGGAGAGTACGAGGATCGTGAAGGACGCCATCAATTGTGAGAAGGGTTGTTCTTATTTGGTTAATATCTTGAGGACCACCATTTCCTAGAGAGATTGTGAGATTATGGATGGGTGGAGCAGAGTATATCTTTTCTATGAGAGCTGAGAGGTGAGGATAAGGAATTTTAAATTAATAAGAAATTTTGTTTGCATTTTGCATGACGCACGATCACATCTAGATAGGCTAGGTACAACTTCTTCAGTGCATTCATAATTTTTGTGTGTAGCATCGATTGATTGGTTGCATATCATGGATCCAACATTGCATATTTTTTAAAATCATGAATGATTGGGCACGGAGTTCATTTCAAAAAAGTATATTTCTACTAGGGCACACTGCATAAAAATCAGGTTCATATCCAAAGAATATTCATTTTGAAGATTCAAGAATCAAAGGAAAAAGGTTGTACGTTTTATATCGTCAGTAAGTATTTCTTGAAGAAAAAGAAAACATGTGTGGTGAAAGTTTGTGCAATTACAAGAACAATAGGCCAAGGAAGAGAATAAGTCGTCCAAGATAAAAGATAGAGAAAAATGATGTAATTTACGAATATCAAAATTTTTGCTCGATTTTGATGGATTTTCATCATTCTGCCCGCGTAGGCTTGTCGACCAGATGCATTCCAATCGTTTTAAGTACCCGAATGTCTATATTCGGAATTCAAATAACGAAGTTATGATCCAAACAAGTTGCAAACAGGCATAAAGCGAAAAAAACGAAAATAGTGAAAAGCAGTAGAAAAGCAAAAGCCAAAAGCTAAAAGCCAAAAGCCTAATGTGTGTGAGTGTGGATTAAAAACTATATAAGGAGAGGAGAATGGAGAGTTAAGGGCCTTCCCCCTTGATTACAATTGTTTTATGTGAGAGAGGAGAGTGGAGGGTCGCATGCTAGAGTGAGCTCTAGTCATGCCAACTTGGAAGTTGGAGCCTTTGGATGTCAAAGTGTCAAGCCTCGGCCCAAGGATGTTAAGGTATGAGAATATATTTCTCTTGGTTTGTTTTCGAATTATTGGTGTTTCCATTGTGTGGTTGTGTGATGCTCTACCCGCATATGGGTTTTAAATTTTTTGTGAGCCATAAGAGGCATTGTTTTTAGTCTTGTTTTGTGGTGTTTCATCAAATATCTGAATTTTTCAAATTGAATTGTGCGTTCGACAAAGTCAATTACCTCAACCGGCACTCCTTAATCTCTGGTTATCGGGTTGTGAGTGAGACTTGCTCTCGATCACCGCTCGTGTAACAACGCAATAGGCGCAACATGCTGCACTGACCTCTCTCTCTCTCTCTCTCTCTCTCTCTCTCTCTCTCTCTCTCTCTTTCTATCTCTCTCTCTCAGGAGTCACAACTAGAAATATTACAGGTAATGGAACTGTGAAGTCTTTGTCTTCCTCTATCTCTTTCTTTCTCTCTCTCTCACTCCTGTTTTGGTACCAAACAAAAATACGATCCCAAACCCTAGCAAGAAAATCCAATTAATACCCTTATATGGCCTACTAAATTATTACCTATAAAATCCAATTAATACCCTTATACGAGTATCTTTGGGACCTAGCCAAATCCATTGATACATGTCTATCTAGGCTTAAATATCCGCTACACATTATGTGAACTAGCATGAATTGAGATGTCTCCCTACTCTTGCAAGCACCCAATGATAATATTTCCATCTTTGAATATACATACTCATTCAATGTGATACCTCATTGGCTTTCAATTTTTGTGTCTTCATCTTGAAGGGTTTAAGTAGTAGCCTATCATATTAACATATACTTAAAAGCTAAAATTCTTGGTTTGATCAAACAAAGGAATAATGCCTACACCTCCATTCCCCTTCATAAATGGTTTGATATCACAAAGGAGTAATTCCTAGGCCTCCATTCTACTTCATAAACGGTTGTTATCTTGAGAGTGTAAAGGGTGTTATCTTCTTATTGATTTTCTACAAAATCCACTCAAACCCGTTGACTTTGAAGGTTAAAGTATAATAGCTTATAGATGTTTCTCTCATCCACTTCAATGATACTTGCATCACCATTAATAAATAGAGGAGCTCTGATGGACCACCAACATACCTAGATCTATTAAGAGCATTAAAATTTGGAAATTTTTTAGATATTTAGCGTGTCAAAGAATGGAAAATTCTTTCCTATTCTTCTCTTATTCAAGTAGAAAGAGAGTTGAGACTAGAACAACAAATCTTCCACATTTCTAGCACGATGGTGTTATTTTTTTTCATGGATAATTCTATTGTCTTTATCTCATTTAGCAAAGGACGGTGGAGGTCTTGATTGAAGCCCTTGCTAAAGTACTTCACATTCCTTCCCCCACAAATAGACTAGTGAGGCATGAAGAGAAGGCACCTTAGATTATTTGGAAGCATTTGATCCCATGGCATCAATATGGTAGTCAAGGTTAAATTTTCACATTTTCCTAATGTGTATTATGCCTATCATTTTTATCTCTTTTTGCAATGCAAATGCACTAGAAATGTGTGGAAGAAGATGCATAAATGGCACATAAAATGGGTTCCTAATTTCATAAGTATTGAGCTAGGTCACACGATGTTCAATATTAAGTGTTGATCAATATAGTTACTGTCAGACAAGTTGATAATATGGAACCAAAACCAACTTTTACATTATGCAATACCAAATAAATGTTGTCTCCACCTTGTAAGACATAATCTATAAAACACAAATAATAGTCTTAGACTATGCTAGCATGAAACTAATAGAGATATGAAAAACTTCTAAATAACCAAATACAAGAGATCAAAATACAACCAATTGAGCATGTCAACCTCTAGCTAATAGGATGAAGAAAAGATTTACTACCAAACATGGAAAATCTCCATCTCAATGAGAGTTTGCTAAGCACAAAGAGAGTTAAGGTGCTACACGCAGCCACATGAACAATACGAAACTTGATAAATGGTTTATTTTGATCAAAGCCTTATGACATTGTGAAGTATATATAGCTAATGATTGGCCATATGGCACACCTATTTCAACTATCTCTATTATGAAATATATCTAAAAAAGAAAGGGGTGATATAAGATTTACCACATGGCCAATCTTTGCCCCAAAGAGATCTTTAGAGAGTTCTACCTTCTTGGGGAGAGGATTGATACAAATTGGACCACATGCTTAAGCTCTTTTTTAAAGTTATCCCAAAATTCTTGCCAAAAGGAGATGGTTGAGACAAGCTGGCATACATGCTCAAGCTCTAATTCAAAGGCATCTGAAAGAGGAAAATGACATACCATGAATGTGTATTTCCAAGGTTCTCCTTGATAAAGAGAGTGTTGAGTCATATCTAAGTCATATCGAATAGATAGTGTTGCTACAAGCTTGAGCATGTAGTACTGAAGCACTATCTCCTTGATATTATTTATGCCATAAGGGTTATGAAACAAGTATGAAAGTAAGGTGGATGTGAGTCATAATGAACATAGATATAAGAATATGACCATATCAATGAGAGAGGAGGCACTATTTTTCCATTCCCTCAAAGATAGAGGCAAAACATATGACGTGTCCGATTGTCCACTTGTGGAACACCTCCTAGCAGCCCATCGGGAGGGGAGTCTAGAAAGCGCCATCTGGCACTTGCAAGGAATGTCATAGGGTTTGTGATCTAGGTCTTCCCGAGTCTGCCCCAAAGCAGAAGTATCCATCCGTTCCCACTTAGCACGGACCTGAAGTCAGGGTTTTTTTTCTATCAGCCAAGTCTCTAGGAAGTAGCTAGCGTCAAGCTCCAGATGAACCACTTTGCGTAGAAACAAGAGAGTCGAAGCGGATTTATGCTGCACTTGGTTCATGGAGAATGGAAAACGAGAGGGATGCGAAGCTCAACCTCTCTACCTATAAAGCATAGTCCCATTCCGCTCCGCTAAAACAACATAAATCAGGATTCTAGCTCTACTGACTCTAGGTCTTCAGAGTTCCGTTATCACGTCTTTTGAGGAAATTTCCTAGCTAACCGGGACCACCCTTCCGTAGGACAGACCCAAGTCGTGTCCACCGCACTTTCCTTGGGTTGCTTAGTTATCCAATTACCTACCGCATTATGTTTGACATACAAAGGCAGCTTTCTTAATTAATCAATTTAAAAACAAGTTCCTTCACGTAACTTAGGCACTGACAACAAAAAAAACAATGTCAAGCAAGTTCATTTTCTGAATATTTGACCTTTATTAATCATAGTCTTGGAATACATCAAGTATCATGCCCGAAGGCTATCCCAGCAATCAAGAGGATTACTGCTCCAAGTTTCACTCGCAGACTAGTACACGGGCCTTGAGATCCCATCTCGAGTCATGTCGGCCTCTTGTGCAGTATTTGGAGGCAAGGAATTTACAACCAGAGCCTCCCTTGGTACCCAAGCGTCCTCCCGCTCCAAGCAGCACCGACGGAGAGACCTCTCGCGACAGGTTCGGTCCATGTACCCGGTGCGGCTAACAGCCCCCTTGGATAGGGCTAGGTAGGTAGTCGGAGGTAACTGAACCTGCCTCTCCCTCCAAGCTATTAACCTGAAGCATTAAGTGTTTGGCCTTGAATTAGTTCCTTGATCAAAGAAGTTCAAACAATGTACCTAAGTATACAATCACGATCATTTCTGTGGTCGTTCATACGACCAACTGCTAAGGTGTGATTCCTTTTTCCCGAATACTCCCAGCATTCGACCCTGGATTGTTCGTGACTTGGCGAGATTCCAAGGGCTCAGCAAGCCAGGTTGCTTGTTTGCCATTTTCCTTTGGGTTAGGGTTTATACCCTACCGACCCCAATTTTGCATTACCTTAGGTCTCCTTGTACTATAGTCAAATAGATCTTGGACAACCCCGTCGTCCTTGGTGGGTCAATTTGCTTCTTGGCAATTCACAATTTCCCTAAGTTTGACAAATTGGTTCAAGAGAGAGATTTGTAGTAGGGCGACTACTCGACTTCTTAACGAATCTAACTTGTAATTAGATCTCGCCTCCCTTGGCCTAAGATGTAGTAGTAGCATCTTATGATTTAGTTGCAATAGCATATGACCTTGCAGATTAGTTGCACGAGATAGGTAGCAGAACCTATCTTGAGGAATTACATCCCTTCGTTTGTCGATATTACTAGTATTCGTGTCCTAAGGCTCGGTACCCTCTCTTACTCGCAACATAGAGTGATCTAAGTACGAGAATGCTAGATTATCTCTGCAAGTGCAATGCTAAGCAACATCTTAACTTAACCTATCTTTCATATTGAATGTAACTATCATTTCATGCGTACTGCATCCTATATGCTTTTCATCAAATGAAATATAACCCTTTTTCTTTTCATACATCTGCTTATGCATGCAAGTTGCTTATGCGTGCAAGTTATGCTACGTAAATTTATCATGTTGTAAAAACATAATCTTTTCTTTTTCCATGCAAGTCACAAGAATAAAAATGTAGTTGCTTATGGTAATTCTAAACAAAATATAACTCTTTTACTCCTCTCCATAGCAACTACCTATTCTTTAATTAAACATCCTTCTATGAATTAACCTATTTACGGAAGTTACAAGGGATTTTTATTGCCTAAATGCATAATTCATTTCTTCCAACGTAAATTACCCAATGTAAACCTTCCAATGCACAAGAACATCGCAATTTATATTTAACCTATATGTGAGATACAACTAGGACATTATTGCATAAGTGCATCTTTTAACATCTGAACCATATATTCAAAAATGCAACAACCTTTCATCATGATGGTGCAAGACATATAAGTACCTTGTCATGCAATTTAAAACTTTTCCGAACATTCCTAAGACCTTTTTAAAACAAAGCGTTCTAATAATGTAAATAAGTTTTCCCTATCCGAATTTACACTTAATGTACCTATATCATGCGAAAACGAAAAGGGTGAATTTGATGGAACCTAAACTTCTGCAGGATGGGTATTATCGGCTCTCGTGCTTCGGTGGGGACTCCCACATATGCCCCTCTTACTCCCGCATGTGCTCCTCTTGTGTGGCACTTTGGGGCCATCGCAATTGGAACTTGGGAATAAATCGGGCAGATGGAGGGTGTGCTGAAATTCTCTACAAACTGGCAGTCCTTCCCTCCCGCAAGGGAATTCCCTTCGCAAACGAGTTGCGTCCTTCCGTGGTCTGCGGATGAAACACCCCCTAGGAAGCTTTTTTGTGGAAGCTTCTTTAATTTTTTTATTTTCTAAAAAGGGGGGCCTGATAGCATCATACTGATGAATACGAAATGATGATGATGATGGTGGCGACGGCTTTGGTAGCCTAGCGGTGTTTAGGCCGAGCAGCAGGGGTGACAGCATTGCTGTGTGCTAGGTGGAGCAGGGGGGAGGGGCGGCGCTGTTGATCACGAGGGGGGGCATTGCGTCTCGGACCACAAGGGAGGGGGGCTTCCCTTTTATAGTGGGGAGGGGGTGGTTTATGGAAGGGGGGAAAGACGGCTATTTAATGGCCGCCACCCCTCCACCTAGGGGGGTGCATGTCCCCCCTCTCCCACTCATACTCCCTCTCTCTCTCTATCTCTCCCCACCATGTTGTCGACAGGGGGAGAGAGAGAGAGAGGTTTTTTAAAAAAAAAAGGGGGGGTTCTCATGGGGGGAGGCACGAGAGAGATGATACATCCTCTCCCCCTTAGAGGAATTGAGATGCCCTCATCTCGAGAAGACCTGGGGGTATTGTTGATTGAGAGTATTTTCATCCATCCAAGTGGCATCCTCTTCGGGATAACCATTCCACTAGATGAGGTATTCTCTCAAGGTCCTTGATCTCAAATGCCTCTCCCTAACATCTAGGATTCTATCAAGCCATAGCTCAAGGACTCCTTAGCTAGGCATTACAATTTGTTGATCATCAAGTACATGATTCAAATTAGGTAGACACTTTTTCAATAGGCTAATGTGGAACACATTATGAATCTTTAGAGTTGCGGGCAGCTGTAGTTTGTAAGCATTAGGCCCTAGGCACTTGATGATCTTATAAGGTCCACAATACCTCGGACTTAGCTTCTTGTACTGTCCCAAGGATAGTGAACTCTTTTTAGGGTGTACACGGATGAAGACCATATCACCTTCAACAAAGGATTTGTCTTGTCATTTTGAGTCAGCATAGGCCTTCTGTCTATTCTTGGCAACTTGAATGTCTTGTCTTGTTGATTTGATTTTATCATCCATGTCTTCCAGCATCTGTCTTGAAGCTTCTAATCTCAAAGTTGGATCCGAGAAGTTCAAAGGGGTTTGACAATCACGCCCATAGAATGCTTGGAAAGGGGTCATCTAAATACTTTGTTGGTAAGAAGCACTATAGGCAAACTCAACCAAGGGTAAGTATTGAATCCACTTTTTGGGTTTATGACAGCAGTATGCCCTAAGCATATCTTCAATGACTTGATTGACTCATTCTGTTTCTCCATCAGTTTGGGGATGGTAAGATGTGCTGAAATAGAATTGAGTTCCATTAGCCTCAAAGATAGCCCTCCAGAAGTGTGATGTGAAAAGAGAGTCGCGATCACTAATAATTCTTCTAGGTAACCCATGAAGTTTGAATATTTTCTTGATGAATAATCTTGCGATGTCTAAAGCTTTATAGTTTGTCTTGACAAGGATGAGATGTGCGACCTTGATGAGCATATCTACTACAACAAAAATAGAGTTATATCCTCCCTAAACTTGGGGTAGGCCAACAATAAAGTCCATACTAATGAACTCCCATTTCATTTGTGGAATATCAAGTGGTTGTAATTTTCCAAGCATTTTAACATGTTCTGCCTTAATGCGTTGACAAGACAAACATTCCGTGACATATTTGAGTACGTCTCTCTTGAGCCTTTCCCAATAATAGCTCTTTCTGACCGTAGTAAGGGTCTTGGCATAACTAGGATGCCCTGAGAAAGGGGAGTAATGAGCTTCCCAAAGTATATTCTGCTTGAGAGTTTGGCTTGAAGGGATACATAATCTTGTCCTAAAGTAGACAAGCCCACTACTGATGGAGAATTCTTGATACTTCGTCTTTAGCTTCGGGTCTTGATCCATGATGGGGATCTCCCTTAGCATTTTCTAATAGACTGGGTCATGATATGCCCCTTCTTTTGCTAGCTCAAGAATTGGGTTGTTTGGCATTGATACCTTTGTGGCTAGAGACCTTGCTGTTGATGGATCTTGCAAAATGAGAGAATTTAGAAATTCCTTGCGACTAAGTATATCGGCAACTACATTCTCTTTTACAGGCCTATATTTGATTTCAAAATCATATTCTTCCAGCACTTTGATCCATCGACGTTGCCTCATATTGAGCTCATTCTAGGTGAAAATCCATTTAAGACTCTTGTGGTCTGTTACTAAGGAAAATTTGTTACCTAGTAAGTAATGTCTCCAAATTTTGAGAGCATGGATGACAGTCAACAGCTCCAGGTCGTGGGTAGCATAATTCCTTTCATGGCTCTTCAATTTTCTTGAAGAATATGCTACAAGATTACCTTCTTGCATAAGTACACATCCTAAAGCAAGTGTGCTAGCATCAGTTACCACTTCAAACTCCTTACTAAGATCGGAAAGTTTCAAGATGGATGCTGATACTAAGCTTTGCTTTAGTTTGTCAAAGTTGGTCTGTTTAGCAGGTGACCATACAACTGCTACTTGCTTCTTTAGTAGATCAGTATCAGAGGTGCTACAATCAAAGCATAATCTTTGATGAAAATTCTATATCACCCTATCAACCCAAGAAAACTTCGTATTTCTTTGACAGAAGTTGGTGTTGGCCATTCCAGAATGTCTCTGACCTTAGCTTGATCTACTGAAATTCCTTCTGTTGATACAATGAATCTCAGATATTCAATCTTTCGCTTGAAAAATGTGCACTTATTCTTCTTGGCATAAAGCTTGTGTGCTCTCATTGTTTCAAGAACAATGCGAAGCTGGGGTTCAGGGTCCTCTACCTGTTTTGAGTAGACTAGGGTATCGTCAAAAAATACGAGTACAAAGTCATCAAGATAGGGCCTAAAGATGTCTTGCATTAACTTGTTGAAGGTAGTAGGAGCATTCGTCAGCCCGAATGACATCACTAGAAATTCGAAGTGTCCATACCTTGTATTGAATGCAGTCTTCGGAATATCTTCTTCTTTGATCCTTATCTGGTAATATCCAGATCTAAGATCTATTTTTGAGAATATCTTTGCCCCTTGAAGACGGTCAAGTAATTCATCTATTCTAGGAATGGGGTATTTATTTTTTATGGTTGCTTGATTCAAGGCTCTGTAGTCAATGCATAGGCGAAGCATTCCATCTTTCTTCTTTTGGAACAACACTGGAGCTCCCCATGGTGAACTACTAGGATGGATGTAGCCTTGATCTAACAGTTGCTTGAGTTGTTATTTCAGTTAGATAGCTTTCGGGATGGACATCTTATACGGCCTCTTTGCGAGACTGGTGCAGTCCTGGCACAAGTTTGATTTTGTGGTCGACTTCCCTTTGGAGAGGAAGTTCCGTCAGATCTTCAAGGAATACATCTGCGTGTTCCTTTAACCATGAAGGTTCTTCTCCAGATTCCTGATTCTGATCTAGCTTATCCAGCTTAATTAGATAGACAGGTAGACCCTTTTGAACACCTTTTATTATTCAGGTTGCTTTTGCCAGCTGTATTTTTGGCTTACCAGCCTCACCTTGAGTCATGACTAGTTCCCCGTTAGAATTTCGGAAGGAGACTTGGTTGGCCCTTCCCACACAGTGGATATGGGCATCATTGGGTATAAGCCAATCCATTCTGAGTAAACATTCCTGGACACCTAGGTTCATTACCCTCAATCTCACAGAAGTTGGATTCCCACCCAATAGGAATTTCATCTTAGCAGTTTGCTTAGTACGAGTGACCTCATGATCATTTGCTAATTCCACAAGTAAAGTAGGTGCATCTATTGTGGCTATCCCTAATCTTTTTGCACAGGTTGGTGAAATGAAGGAATGTGTACTGCCATAGTCAATCAAGGTTTTGAAGCTTTTACCTTGATATTCTGATGGAGTTTGAATCATCGAGAATTGGCAATTTGGACCCTTCTTGTGAAGAGTGGTGTGAACCATTGCCCTCTCAATGTCAACATCCATGGATGGATCTTGTTCATTGTCCAGCTCCTTGTTGGAAACACTAGAGGTTCTCCCGCTGGCCATAATGGTGGTTCCTTGGCCATGAGCGGCTTTGTTTTGACCTTGGAATTGCCCTTGGCGATGCCCTTTGCCAAGCTTGGGACACTCCCTCTTGAAGTGTCCGGGCTCGTTGCAATGGAAGCAACGTGGGTTGCAATCATTGCTTTGTGTTGGAACAAAGTTGTTGACAGCATTGACCCTAGCTTTCTTTCTTTTGTCCTAATTCTGACCCTATGCTCTCTTAGTCTGAGCCTTAGACATGCCCTTATTCTGATCTTTGTAAGGCCAAATCCTGTTGTTCCTTGGTTTGGCCTACACCTCCTATATTATTGGAGCAGCTCGAATGAGTGCGTCTTGTAGGTCTGTTGGGCGCATTGATTCCAATCGAGTGTTTATGGGTGGATTCAACCCAATACAGAATTTTGACACCTACTATGTCATATCCATTGGGAATGCATACTTTAGAAGTGAAACGAACTTCGAATAATATGCTTCAAGGGATAATGCTAGCTGCTTCAAGTCATAGAATTCATTCATCTTTTGTGTGCGGTAGGCAGATGGCAGATACCTCCCTCCCACAGCTTCCTTAAGCTTATCCCAAGTGACTGTCCCCTCCGAGATCGCTTGGTCTATGCACCACTATTTTCACCAAAGTCTCGCTTTGCCTGTAAGCTTAAGTTTGGCGAGCATGGATTGATTAATAGGTGTAGTTCCTACTACCTCAAAATAGTCCTCCATGGACTCAATCCAGATCTCGGTGTCGGCTTGAACAGTCCTTCGTTTGCCATCAAACTTGGGTGGCTCAATTTGTTTGATAAGGAATTTCTTCTCTTGAGCCGCAGTTGGACTTAGTGCAAGAGTCGAATTTAGAACCTGTGCTTGGGGTTGCGTCTGAACAATAAGATTCTTTACGTTAACATCTTGTCATACGTTCCCATATTATGTCAATATGACTAGCACTACTTTTTAGCTAAGTGATTTAATCACTTAACACCTCAGTTAACATTTTTGATCAAGATAGACAATTTTAAAAAGTCTTATTTATTCATGAAGGCATATCCCTTTGAGTGCATTTATTTTGGATAAGTAGGACAGGCTAATTGATACATCAATTTGGGGAAAATAGGATTGTATTGCAATCGGCTACATGGACGGAATAATAATATGGAGTTGTGACTGGCCAAAGACCAAGCCACTTTTAACCTGATTGTCAAGCCAACTCCTAAGAGTTGTTGCACTAAACAGGTGATCTTGATAACTAATTCTTGCAATTTAGTCTAGCCTTCCTTTTTATTCGTGACACTTATTAGCGGTAGTCCAACTAATCATCTGAACAAAACTTGGTAAGCTTATTTAATCTCATATTTCACCTTCTTTAAACAGCTAGGTCTCTATGTTGGGTCCTAGAATACTAACCTAATCAAACTACGGCTTCTCCGCATCTCTTAGGGGCAGCTCCTCATAATTTGCTCCTGCCAAACTAGTGGCGATTTATCCATGAAGTTTTGATATTTGACTTTAAGAATTTTGTTTCAAAGTATAGATCCCTTGGATCTATTTGAATATCCCCATTTAAATTCCTTTTTATATTTCTCTTCTATCATTGATTAAAATTAATTCGTTTTATTTATTTAATTAACAGCAATCATTCAAATCAAAACATCTAACGTTCTAAAAACCCATAATTTTAATTCCTTGTAACGTTTCCCAACTCCGTACTGCAATTTTGTTGTTGCTCTTTAGTGTTTAAATACTTAATTCGTTTTGCGAGTATAACATCCTTTCTTTCTTCTTCTTTACTAAATACAAATCAGGATAAAAACAGGTACTCTCTGCACTCTAACATAAACACATATATAGTTCATTTTAAATTCCCATATTTCCCTTCAATTTATCAATTAGTCCTAGTGGCCCTCCACTCTTCCTTGCAATCATCAGATAATCAATTTTTTAATTCAAACAAAATATGGATCTTAAATATGGATGCCGAGGCTTTCCCTCATGGCATCAAAATGATTATCTTATTAAGTTTATTGATATTTGTAATTTAATTTAAGGTTATAATTTTCTTATCATCAGCAAACATCATAAAATACTATTGTATCTCTCATTCTTACCCATACATGTGTTATTGAATAGTACATCATGTATCGTTTTATTTCCTCAAAATAAAAACACCATGTTTTTATGAAAATGTTTCTTTCAGTAGAATATATTTAAACTGTTTTTTCTTTTTGTTTTAAAGCTTACAGTGAGCTAGTGAAATTGCGTCTTCAAGAGTAGCCGGCTTGAACATGTTAACTTCAGCGTAGTAATGCCCAAGGAGTCCAGACATATACTTGCGCTTGTGTGTCGCTTCAGGTACGTCTTCAAGCATGCGTAACTGGAGTAGTGCATTCCAAAAACGCTCTATGTACTGAGGAATAGGTTCACGATCCCGTTTGCTGAAGAAGATCCCATTGCTTTATGACTTTCTCATGAAATTGTGGAGGAAGGAAATTCTTCATGAACTTCTTCTTGAAATTCTCCCAGGTAGCGGGACAATCTATACTCTTGCGTACCACTGTCCACCAAAGAGATGCTCTATCCACTAAATGATTAGTGACACACTTGATTTTATCTTTTTCAGCATAGGTTTCCTCATGGAAATAGTTGTCAAACTGACTAATGAATGCAAGAACAGTTTTTCCCTCTCGAGTGCCATTGAAAGTACGGAATTTGAAATTTCTTTTACTTATCTTTGATTCCTTGCGAATGGTTTGAGCTTTGAGAGTCGCGTCGATGGTACGTCGGATAAGATCTTCAGATTGAGGTTCTTCTTTGTCAGTAGACGATCTTTGTAAATTTGTCAATTGAACTTGCAATGCTTGCCTAGTCCTTCATTCTTCATCCAATTGCATCATGATTAAGTCCAGCTTTTACTCCATCGTAGGTTCAGGTAGGTCGCCTTCAGCGATTAAATCATCCATATGTGATTCTGTCATCCTGCAAAACTCAAAAGACCTTTCTCACTCAAAATCAAGTTAGCGGGATGAGCGTAGCTCAAGTTCGGGAATACAAGGCTTATGTATGTTTGGGTGTGGCTTTCAAATCTTCGAAAAATTTGTGTTTTATCCTTCTTCGTATGCTGAAAATGCTTCAGCAAACCTGCGTATGGGTAGAGTACCTTCCAATGAACAACTTTGCAGTTCGTTTCTCTTCTATGAGTTTTGGACAGAAGTCAGTTTTGACTCCAGTTGACTTGTCTGACTTGGAGAGTACCAAACTAATATGACTTGCAGAGTTTGTAGACTTGCAGAACTTGCTTGCTTTATGGAACTTGCAGAACTTCGACTTGATAGACTTGCAGAATTTGGAGTTTGCAGACTTGCTGAGTTGTAAGACTTAAGTAACTTGGAGCTTTGGTAAGTAAGCTTAAGCTTATTGATCAAAAACGTAAAATCGTTGGGGGGGGGGGGGGGAGGGGACGTTTTGCAAGGCGGAAAAATTTGCGCTAACGTCTTCTGAGACCTCGCGATTACGTTTTGAAACTTTTAAGCTTCTTAAAGCTTCCTAAGCTTTAGTTTTTTAAAGCTTGAAAATATGGAGTTTTTAACTTATCTCTCTATTCTTAACGACTTGATGAAGAAGATGTAGGAGTGGTCCTCCGCCTCTGCAGACTGGTCCCTCACAGTTTGATGATGGAAACAAGGGTTCTTGATCCCTAGGAATCTGCCTGTATCGACCGTTCGCGACGAGATTGACCGTAGAGCCCGATCGTTCCAGGAGCTCCACCTTCGCACAAGATGGGTAGCGATTGGAAGCTCTTGATCTCAGCTTCGCTCTGATACCACTGCTACGCAGATCGGATGATGTACGCTTGCGTAGTGAATACCGGAAGGTCCCCAAGAACAATAGAACTCTACTTTTTGCACAAATTACAAGGTAAAAAGCATGAACGACATGAACAAGAGACCAATTGGGTGCAATCTTCCCCCATGCCTTGTGTGAGCACTCCACAAAGCATGTATTTTATGTATTATTCATCTTCAAGCTCAAATAATAGCCCAAATTACAAAATACCATGCTTTTAGCCTTTGAGTTTGCTTTAACACAAAATAGGAATAAAGCTAATGGACGGTGCCCAAATAGTCTAGCATGCCCAATACAATATCCAAGTAGAAATAACATAATCGTGCGCCCATGCGCATACAAAATAATAATAAATATCCAACGCCTCAATAAATAGGCGTGACAAAATATAGACGCCATGCCTAAGGTATGTACCCATCAATATATTCAATAAATTGAATACTCGCTATTCTCCAATGCTTTCCTCCGCCACTGCTGCTATCTCTACACATCAACTGAAGCATTCACAATCGTTAGTAAAATAATACAATTAAATCGATAAAAGTGAATAGCTAGCAGTCTTCAGCTACATAAATAAATCAATTGGTTAGAAATAAATCCTAACCTTAATTTATTACGAGTGCGCACTCTAAACTCATAAACGTTTATTAATTTAATATACATTTTGCAGAATCACCCGCTATAGAATCACCCATGGAATCACCCATGTACACGCTATGGAATCACCCGCTATGAAACGCCTGAAAAGGACAGGCCTCCCCATCAACTTCTCGCACAAAGAATCCACTTTGTGTATGAGCCCCGGTCATCAAAGTTTACAGAATCCACCGTAAAACCTCACAGAATCCACCGTGGCACGGAATCCGCCGTGAAATATGCCTCCTGGCATCAGGCATTCTCAATGGCTCTCCTGATTCAAGTTCTGGAATCGACGATGCTCCAATCGCAACTCTTGAAAAGCCTGAAGGCATTCTCAACGACTCTCCTGATTTAAGTTCTAGAATCGACGATGCTCCACTCGCAACTCTTCATAAGCCCGATCATTGTCAAGCAGAAACGAGACAAAAAGAAAGAGAACACTGGCACTAAGGAAGGGTCGGATTCCAGGTCATCAAGTTCAAGAGCTCCATGGCTGTTCCCTTCAGCAAGATGAAGATTAGTTAGCAAGGAAGATAAAGCTATGAATACTGCTATATATGGTGCTTGATCTGAAGCTTAGCAAGCAGGGAACTGTCCCATGCTATCCATTGTAGCAGAGAGATGAAGCTCGTGACAAGAAATGAAGTAGAGATCTTGGTTGCACCATGAAAGCTTGAAAGTTGAAGAAGAAGAGGACTCGTTTTTGGAGAGTAACCCCATTTAAACCTCTGTCAAGTTCTCTAGTGACCTCCTTCACCCAAAACCCCTAAAATTTTATCTCAAAGTTGAAAAATGAGCTGCCATTTTGTCTCCATGCCTTCAAATTTGATCAAACCTCCTGGCATAGCTTGTGTGGAGTCCAAGAAAGCTGCCATATCTAGTACTTCTTGACTGTTGTAGTTCTTCAATGATGTACCTGTGCACAGTAAGGTTTCCTGAAACTGACAAGAAACTAAATGTAAAGAAGGAGAGAGAAAGGAAGGATCTGAAAACTAAGCTCTGATACCACTTGTCAGAGAGAAAACTAGGGAGAGAGAAAGAGGAGAGAGAAGATTGCAGAAGATAGAGCAAGACTGCAGGAAGAGAGAGAAGAAGAGTGATGAGGAGAGTGAAAGACTAGATTTAGAGAGAGAAAGATAGGAAAGAAGGGGAAGCCATAGAAGCTGTGAGCAAGAAAGGAGAGAAAGATTGTAATTGTATTAATGTGTCAAAAAGATGTGTAAAATTACATATCCTCTCCTTTTATACCAATGTTAGTGTGACATGGCATAATATCAATATTATTTACACTAATTCCTTATTCTCAGCTTCTTACAATTCACAATATTTCTGTGATATCATTTGATTCCCTTCTCTCTATGAAAGATACTTATGACCAAGATCTTACTTTTCAAGATGATTGGAATAAACTAGTTGCAAATAATTGGATTCCTATTGATTCATTGTCTTACACTAATGGATTTATGTTTTATGAAAAAAGATTATGTGTGACTGTTCCATTTCGATCATTTGTTTTGCATGAAATTCATTGTCCCCCATACCAAGGTCATAGAGGAATTATATCTACTTCGCGTACACTGATTGAAGATTTTTATTGGCCACACATGGACATTGATGTATCTAATTTTGTAACTGAATGCCTAATTTGTCAAAGAGTTAAAAGACACCATGGTAAACAATATGGTTTACTAATGCGCTTATCAATTCCAACACGACCATGGGAATAGATTTCAATGGATTTTATCAATGGTTTACCTAATACTAAAGCTAATCATGATATGATTTGGACTATTGTAGATAGGTTTAGAAAACAAGCATATTTTATTCCATGCAAGAAAACCTTAACTGCATCTCAAGCTGCTCAACTGTTTTTTAAAACTATTTTCACTAGCCATGGTTTGCCAAAAGTTATTATTTCTTATCGTGATTCTAGATTCTACAATAACTTTTGGATTACTTTGTTTGCTAACTTAGGAACAAAGATTGATTTTTCATCTGCATTTCATCTTGAAACAAATGGTCAAACAGAAGCTACTAACAGTACCATTTTAGATCTTTTGCGTGCATACACAATTTCAAAACCACAAACATGGGATACATATTTACATTTACTTCAGTTTTCATATAATAACACACCACATACAACTACACAGAAAGCACCATTTGAAATTATTTATGGATATCGATTGCCTACACCTGTTACATCATTGTCAAACAAAGTTCAAACTGCTGATGATATTGCTAACATGCATGTTACTATTTTTGATGAAGTTAAAGATATGATTGTTAAATCCCATCAATGATACATAAAATAAGCTAACAAGAAAATAAAAGCTATGAGTTTTAAAGTTGATGATTATGTTTGGTTACGAATTGAAAAGCGAAGATCACAAAGTGTTGACAAAATCCCTTTGTAAAATTAGCGCCTAGATTTTATGGACCATTCAAGATCATTCACAAAATCAATGACAATGCATTTAAACTAGAATTACCACAACAATGGAAAATCCACAACACCTTTCGTATTAGTTTATTATGACCTTTTAGAGGACAACTACCTGTACACCCTGTCTATGAAAACCCTCCTTTGCTAGAAGAAGAAACTGAAATTCTTGAGCCTGAAACTATTCTAGATACTCATTGTATGACCACTAGAACTGGCTGTAGATATTCTAGATATTTGGTTAAGTTTAAACATCATCCTGTTGAAGAGTCCCAATGGATGCATGCTAGAGACCTAAGTGCTTTTCCCACACTGCTAGCTCTACATTGAGCTAATAGCAATTGAGAACAACTACTATCTCACCCCGGGGGTATGATGCCAAGAGGCATATTCCACGGTGGATTCCGTAAGGTTTTGCGGTGGATTCCATAAAATTTTATTACCGGGGCTCATACAAAAGGTGAATTCTTTGTGCGAAAAGTCGATGGGGACGCTTATCCTTTTCAGGCGTCTTGTTAATTTAATATGCAAGTGGGTGATTCCATAGCAGGTGATTCCACAAAACACATATTTAAATTAATAGACGTTTATGAGTTTAGAGTGCGCACTTGTAATAAATTAAGGTTAGGATTGAGTTCTAACCAATTTATTTATTTTGTAGCTGAAGACTGCTAGGTATTCACTTTTTTCGGTTTAATTTTATTATTTTTCTAACAATTGTGAATTCTTCAGTTGATGTGTAGAGCAAGCAACGATGGCATTGGGAAGCGTTGGAGAATAGCGTGTATTCAAATTATTATCAATTTTTGGTGGGTACGCATCTTAGTCATGGCGCCAATATTTTGACGCGCTTATTTATTAGAGTGCTTGACATTTATTTATTATTTTTGTATGCGCATGGGCGCACGATTTAAATATTTGTATTGGACATTGTATTTGGGTACCGCCCGACTCCTTGGGCGCCCAATAGTTTTAATTCTTTAGTGGCACAAAAGCAAACACAAAAGCTAAAGCGTGCTAATTGTAAATTGGGCTATGTTTTAGCTTGGAGATCAATAATATATCAAATACATGCTTTGTGGAGCGCTCACACAAGGCATGGGGGAAAATTGAACCCAATTAGTCTCTTACTTCATGTCGTGCAAGCTTTCTTCCTTATTTTTTGTGCAAAAGTAGAGTTTTTTTGTTCTTGGGGACCTTTCAGCGCTCACTACGTGCACATATGGCGTCCGATCTGTGCACCAATTAGAGGATAAGAACTCATCACATAGAGCATGAGAATCTAAAATCAATGGCAATAAAAAAGAGACAAAGTTGGAAAGGTCAATCTGTTGGAAACTGCGAGGAAGACGAGAGACAAAAGGAAGAGATGAGAGAAGAGAGATATGAGACACTAGAAGTGGAACCCCAGAAGTGTGTCAACTGAGCACACATAATAGGAATATATAGAGGGGACCTAGGGCACTATATATAGATAGACTATATATAGCTAACACCCCCGCTCAAATAAAGGTCCCTTACTATGGATGAAAAAACCCTTGGGGGCTCAAGGGAAAAACCCACAGCTCTATATAGGCCTACCGTTATATTAATATTCAAAATATAAAATTACAAAATTGAACTAATAAGAGCCTATTCATAGGCATCAAAGGAGCTACATCACTTGTGAATTACAACATCAACGAAGAAGGAGCTACATCACTCTTAAATTACAACAGCCTATTCAGAGGCATCAAAAGAGCTTTATCACTCCTGAATATGCAACATGTAAAATAAGGATAAGCGACATCATTGCAAAAGATAAAATCTCCAAAAAATTCATTCAACTGAACTTGGGATGTAAGTAGTATATCTGTCACATCAAAACTTAAAGAAAAACGTTACAATGACATTAGAACAACACAAGGTCTATAGAGACCGTTCGCGACGCCGCTCTATAGACAACATAACACATGTGGGGCCCCATGAACATAATATAAATAAAACAATTTGTCATCAACTAGAATATAGATGCTCATCAACTGGAACGAATATAAACGAAATAATGTGTCATCAGCAGGAATTTAGACGCTCATAATTTGTCATCAACTAGAATATAGACGCTCATTAGCTAGAAAGAATATAAATGAAATAATGTGTCATCAGCTGGAATTTAGATGCTCATCAATGGAATAACAAACGAGGACGATCATCATGAAGCATGGCAATATCAACATCCAAAAGTAGGGAATGAAGCATCAATGGAGTAATGAACGAGGGCAAGCATCATGAAGCATTGCAATATCAACATACCAAAGCATTGAATGAAATAGTAATTGAATAACATTGATTGAATGAAAAATATAAAATATAATCTATGAAACTTACGAAACAATGACATGACAAAGAATCTATAACATAAGACATGACATTGCTATTGTTGGTTCTTTTCGTAATGTCGATGCTATTGATACTGAAGCTAATTAACAAGAACCTGGATATAATAACATTACGCATTGTATCCAGAAATAGTGTGCATGTTTTTTCATGAAACACTAATTGGAGAGGAAAGACTCGTGTCCTCTCCACCTCCCACATCAAGTTTCTTCAGCACTCTGTCTCTTTCTCTCTCGCGTAATGCCCTACTGTCGGGCACCTTCTCTCGCGGGTCTCGCTCCCGTTGCCTCTCGCCCCTCCAACTTTTACCATCGGCCGCTCTCATGCTATCATTGATTAGCAAGAAAGAAATCATGGCCTCGGGCTTCCTGAGTAGGGGCCTGCACGTCGCAGTGCCTCATCTTGGAGACATGGGCCTGCACACTGCAGTGCCTCATCTCTGAGGCATGGGCTCTTACATCACTGCACGCCGTAGTGCTATGGGCTCTTACATCACTGCATGCCACAGTGCCTCATCTCGTCCACTCGCATTCCGCACACACCTCCAGTCAGTTGTTAACAGCGGACCCTGTGCTAGTGCAAACAAATCAATACATCACAGTGGAAGACATTGCCTGTGTCTAGCCGAATCATCTCTCCGTGCACGTGCAAGGTATGAAGGTTTCGACTTCACATTGTGCATAAAGCTGGATGCCATCCACCACTGCCTGAGACCACCTAATCATTCAGCAATAGGAGAGGAGCCAAACATAATCAAGGCACTGCACTGATGGGGTCTGAGATTGTGGACCTAAACCGCATGATAACACAGTATTATGCGACATGCCTGGAGGCAAGGGGGTAGTGGTTGTTTCACAGGTCCTTTTACGAAAAAAAAAAATCATAACTCAAGCTTCATAACTTATAACAAAAGATGAAAAACTATTACCTCAGTTTGAAAACAATTACCATGATCGAAAGTGGCACGAGCCATCAACAAAATTGACAAAATGTCATGAAACAGAGGTCTGCTAAGCAAAGAAATAAAACAATAAAGAAAACTTATCTTTGTAATGTTGTAGACCCTCGCTCTGATACCATGTTGGAAACTGCGAGGAAGATGAGAGATGAAAGGAAGAGAGGAGAGAAGAGAGATATGAGACATCAGAAGTGTGTCAACTGAGCACACATGATAGGAATATATAGAGGGGACCTAGGGCGCTATATATAGATAGACTATATATAGCTAACACAATCTTAATAATAAGATCCGATTTCAACATAATGGAGAATAGTCTCTATAAACTAGAGGAACATATTGAACTAGTCGAGGTGCCACTCAGATAACAACAAGAGACACTCTACAGACCCAAAAAAATACTTAGAAAAGAGTAGAAAATAAATAAATAAGAGATTGATAAAAGTATGAGTGTGTACATATGGCCATTGACCACCCCAAAGAAATCACAATCCTAAAGAAAATTTGACATAACCTAGCCACTCATACAACTGAAAGCTTCATGATATGCAACACACATGCACCCTAATCCCCGTATTAGGTAGTAAAAAAACAAAACATACATATCATACCCTTGACTACAACATTAAGACTAACGAAATACCAAAAACCAGGGAAACCACAACACATGAACACTATTTAACTAAGACTGAACTGATCATGTCAATACTAACGGATTAGGAGACTACATCACCCACACTTCTGCGTAGTGTATTCGTTCAATTAATAATCAATGAGAAGTGAGTTGATTTAACTTAATTTTATGTGGAGTTTTACAAAATTTATTATCAATGGATGAAAATTTTATTAGGTGATAAACCTTAGAAAAGAAAAGGGCCATTCCTTAATTATCCATTACAACCTTTATTAAATTGATTGGTATATTAAGCGTAATCTACAATTGCAATCCCGACTCATATGGTCTCTTAATGAAAATTAACTCTTAAAAATTATCATGTGTCTAGCACTTTTTAGCACAGCACGTGCATGAGTGGCGACTATTTTCCTTTATTACAAACTATGATGTGTGTGTTTATTGAACAAAGCGTATGCCATGTGAATGATTGGGTTATTTTATTTTATTTTAAAGGTGTGTTGGGTGTGCATGCATGTAAGAAATGTAATCATCTACTCAAATCATTTTACAAATTAAATGTGATTTCTCGTGCACAAAAAAATCAAAAATTTCATACCTATAGGATGTGTTTATGCATCCTAATCGGAATGCACACACTAAAAAGGAATGGCCACATCCATGAAGAAAACCAAAATGCACTCTAGCTAGTTTGAAAGTTGATAGTAAAAGGGCAAAGATAAAAATGTGCCATGTATTTTTGTGTAATTTATTTTTTATTTTTCTATATTTTCAAAAAGCTATATAATTTTTTTTGGTTTTCTTGGATTAAAAACAGCTAATTGAAAAGGTAAATAACAATTTAAGGTGTGGAAATTTGAGGATTTTTCTAGATTTTTAAATATTTTTCAATCATTTTATGAATTTTTAAATATTTTTAATGAAAATTTCAAGTTTTTAATGGGTTGCTCAAATTTTCTATATATTTTTTTCAATTTTAAAATGATATTTGCTATCCAAAATTTATAGTTATATTTTTAAATTTTTAAATTTTTCTTTTTTGCAAATTTTCTTACTTTATTTGGCGTAAAGACAAGTATCATAGTTTGCCACACTATGCATGAACATTAGCAATGTGCCCTACAGCAGGGACAAAATCCCACGTGTGTCCTCACACGTTTGAATGATATTGCTTCACTCACTATACTCATTGAAACATTTGCTGGTTAATATTAAATATGTATTTTGGTTCTCAAGTTTATGTCATCATGAAGCTAAGCTCAAACTTTAGGTTTGATATAACTAAGGAATCAACATTGCACAAATGCTACACTACAAAATCAATGGTTATAGAGAAAAGCATCCCCTCACTACATACCTTTCCTACTTAGCTTCAGAAGTCAATCAATCATATTAATAACCATATAAACTATTTCTAATGGTATATTAAAACTAAATAACTTTGATCAATAATTTACAAAGCTAGGTAATGTTTACCTACTTCTAGATCCAAATTTTATTGAACATCTTGTAGCTAAAATAACTCATGGTGTCTTGTACTATCCCAATAATGGGTTTAATCAAGACACTTTAAGCTATAAGAGATCAAAGGTTTACCAAACAATGGCAAGTCACATTGTGAAATGCTAAAATCCCTTACAATTGTCAATAAGTGCACTATTATATTTATCGATATGAAAACTTAGGCATGTGCCACTATAATCCTTAATAACTTGGTATGTGCTACCAACTTTGAGAATTTCAAGATTATAATCAAGATAAGAATTTGTTGGTGCTTTAAAGCTAGATTTTTTTAATAAATAACTGAAATGTAAAAAGTGTTCCCTATTATATATGATTTATTTTAAAAATATAAATTAAAGTGATAAAAATAAAGTTTGATAAAAGTAAAAGAAGCTAGCTCATATGTAATATTTTTGTAAACATAAATATACATTATTAAAAGTAACATATGTTAAAATGACATATCTAATTACATTATTTGAAAAGATGAGATTTTTACATATCATAATTTTCTTTTATATATATATATATATTCTAAAGCTAATATTTATTACAACTTATTTGATATTGAAAGTTTGATGTATTTAGAAAAAAACATGTGATACAATATACAAAAGGTGACATAAATATTTGTAATTTTTTTTACTTAGACGTGAACTAATGCATATATCCAATGGTATATATAAAATTGAACAACTTATATGTCATGTATACATGTCATCTCCCTGTAATACATTGACTCAAAAAGTAAAATTTGTTGTATTAGCTTTTCACTAAGTTCATTTATGGATGATAGCAATAAAAATAAATAAAAACATAACTCCATTATAGACTTTAAAATTTGCAATAACTTTAAATTTTGATAAATCTTTATGAGTATGTTCTTATATAATTTTTGTTTATAATGGATTAAGATATAAATTCTAATTGTTATTACATATAAATATGATTGACGATTGAAATTTGAAAAGTTTTTAGGTCTAAAACATTTATTGTGTACATCTATTTTTCAAACTTAAATGAAATACTACCTTAACAAGCTTAATAATCTATTGTAGTTTATAAAAGTGTATTTTGATTTCTTATTATCTCAAAATAATAATGTACGATGAAAATAGTACTAAATTATTAAAATAACAAAGATATTCAAATTGTAAAACAATTTCACGTGAAAGCTTTACAAAACATATTTGAAAAAAGTGTTTTTCAATCCATTTGTTATAGATTTAGAACTCCACTAGAGATATTTCACAGAGGGGACCAGACTTTTGTGGAGATCTTATAACATCATGGGAAGGATACGCATCAAACATAGACGTTCTACTCCTTATTATCCCTAATGGAGTGGGCTAGTAGAGAAAATATATGGAATGATTTGCAAAATCATCAGTACACATGTTTATGATAAGCCTAAGACTTTGGATAAGCATTTGAATGCATCATTATGGGCCTACTACACCTCATTTGCTGACATCCTTTAGAACCAAATAGAATTGTTCTCCCCTATATCCTATATCCTAAAATTTTCTTATTATAGTATGTCTTCAAAACATTTAAATACTTCTTGAACATACATTGGTAGGTTGATATTTTCCATTGGTATGATCAACACTCCATATGTTTTTCATCAAGTCTTCCTTGTTGGAATCTTAATTTCTAGTGATTAGTTGATTTATCTCTTCGACTCTCCCTTCTTAGTTTCCTTAAATTCTTTTGCCAATGTTCTATGTAAATCCGAGCATGCCTCGCCAATGTGCTAACTCAAAGATACATTGAGAAAAAGGAAAAACCAATGACAATCTTATATCAAACCCACAAATAAAACCAGCCAAGGTACCAAATGAAGCCTTTGAACTCTACTTTGATGAGCATATAAGAGGAACGAAGGAAAAGTAATAACAAATATAGTGATTTTTAACCCTACTGGAGACAAGGTAATGAGAAGAGGAGTTGTCCTATAAGGGGAGAAATCAAAAAATGAGGTAGAGTATGTAGCTCTTTCTAAGGGGCTAGAATGGTGTCTAGCTAATGGGATTCATAGTTAAATAAATATTCTAGGTGATTCCATGTTATTGGTCAAGTGGATTCAAGGTACTTGGACTTGCAAGAGTGAAATTTTGGCCACTAGATTGAGGGAGGTGAGAAGTCTTATGAAGATATTTGAAGACATCTAGGTCTATTTTCTTCCAAGAGACAAGAAACACATTATAGATACCTTGGCTAGTGAAATAATGGAATATGAGATGGTGGGAGTTGTAGAGCTAAAAAATCCTAAGTTTTGAGGTAGTGAATGTCTACATTACATTATTTGGTTGTACAAACATGTGAGCCCCCAAGTCAACAAACCTAGGAGCAACAAAGGTGGCTAGCTCAAAAGGTAGTGAGATTTCAATTCATCAACAATTACCTCCATTGTTGAGGAAGAGATCGTCCTTTGAAAGGTCTCATCTTACAAAGAAATTAGTGACATTTTAGAAGCTTGCTATGATGGAATATGTGGTGCCCGTTTTGCCCACGAAATCATTAGTAAGAAAATCCACCAAGCAAGATACATTTGGCCAAGTCTCGGGCCAAGTCTCCATCCTGATTTACAATTCTAGTCCAAGGTTTGTGATGTGTGTTAAATAATGAGGCCACAGGAGTTATTTCATGAATCTCAACCATATATAACCTGCCTTTTGAAAAGTGAGAAATTGATGCAATTAGTCTTGTTCCATGTACAAATGCTTGAAACGAATACATCATAGTGGGATGGACTACATGATCAGATGGAAAGAAGCTATTGCTACAAGTCTAGGTATTAAACATCGGCATTTTGGTCCTTGTTATTCTCAATGTAATGGGCTAGTAGAGAAAGTCAACTAAATGATTTGTAAAATCATTGCTAAACATGTTTATGATAAGCCTAAGACTTTGGATAAGCATTTGAGTGCACCCTTATGGGCCTATCACACCTCCTTCAAGACATACTTGCAGTTTACTCCATTTTATTTGGCCTTTGGTTAAGAGGTGCCTTTACCCATCGAGATAGAGCTAGTTAGTTTCTAAGTGTTTTAGAGCAAAAACCTTGGACATAAAGGAGAAAAACAAGTAGAGCACAAGAAAGGAGAAGGAAGTTCAATGATAAGCTCTCAAACAAGGAGATTGTGAAATGATCTTTGATGCTTAGGTACAATAACATGTTTGAGAATAGAAAAGATGAAAGTTTGTGGCAAAATGGGAGGGTCCTTTTGTTACCTCTTACAAACCCATATGATGTACATGGCTTTGTGGTGCATAGTTTGAGCTTTATATAGGAACCAACATTTCTAAGACTTGCATATTTCTACTAAGTAAGAGTGATCCACCCCTTAGGAAATTCCATTCTAGAAATAATTCTGTTTGGGGAATACTTACCAACAATAATATTGGAATTGGGTTTGGGTGGATTTGGAAGGTGGGCCATATGATAGTTTTCAAAAACTTAGAGCTAAGCATGAGAGTCTTCTAACATTTGAGAAATTTGCGCTAACTATACAAAAAAGTCAATGTAAGGATAAGGGGATATGTGGACACCCTTTATAAATAATTCAATCTTGTCAATCACTTTGGCCCAAGATTTTGAAAATGAAAGGACAAGATGGGGCCAAGCTTGACACATATGTTTTTGAGTATTTTAAGGAAATACTCCAATGGTATTTCCCATAAAGTCCCCATGTGGTACATACATCCTATCCCAAGTTCCTTTTCTTCTCTCTCATATTTTCCATTTTCAGGCCTCCCACTTACCCTAGATTATTATTAAATTAACCATGTTATTCCTTCGTTTCGTAATTTTTCAAGAGTACCACCCATGTCTATTTTAATATTTGGAGCTTCACAAATGCTCTATGCATGGAAGAATTCTTGGCCCACCCTAAGAAGAAAGGACAACAATATATTTATGCTATAAATGTTGCCAGCAGGTGGCACCTATGTAAAGGGATGAGTGCCTTCAATGGTTCTCCTTTGTGTGTACATTGGCAGGATGAGCACCTTAAATGGTTCTCTATCAATGCGGGGCACGTTCCTAGGAATTGTCTTAGGCGGAAGGTCGATGGGGATGCCTATCCTTTCCAGGTGTTGATGCAAGTGTGAACGTGGGTGGTACCATTTTATCCACATGAGTATTAACGTCTTCATGAATTAATTGTTGCATGGAATTACAAATTAATTGGTTTATGTGACTAGCTGCAATTATTCAATTGGTTATTATTCTAATATGATTTTCTGAATTTTTGGTAGTTGATGTGTAGAGCAAGGAGAATTGAAAAGGCGCGCCACGCGTAAGCATTCTAAAGATTATTTTCTTAAGAATTTATTTAGCAATTATTGGATTATTGTATTAGATGCACCGCTATTTCTTATCAAGCATGCGCATCAATCTTGAGTCACTTCATCTTACTTTACCTTCTCTTTTAGTCTATTTTCAATTTCTCATGAGTCGTATGCAATTTTATGAGTAAAAGAGAGAAAGAGGGAGGTTCTTCCATGTAAGAAGCTGAGAATAAGGAATTAGTGTAAATAATACTGATATTATGCCATGTCACACTGACATTGGTATAAAAGGAGAGGACATGTAATTTTACATATCTTTTTGACATATCAATACAATTACAATCTTTCTCTCCCTTCTTGCTCACAACTTCTATGGCTTCTTCATCTTTCATGTCTTTCTCTCTCTAAATCTAGTCTTTCTCTCTCCTCGTCACTCTTATTCTCTCTCTTCCTGCAGTCTTTCTCTCTCCCTGGTTCTCTCTCTGACAAGTGGTATCAGAGCATTGTAAGAAGTTGAGAATAAGGAATTAGTGTAAATAATACTGATATTATGCCATGTCACACTGACATTGGTATAAAAGGAGAGGACATGTAATTTTACATATCTTTTTGACATATCAATACAATTACAATCTTTCTCTCCCTTCTTGCTCACAGCTTCTATGGCTTCTTCATCTTTCCTGTCTTTCTCTCTCTAAATCTAGTCTTTCTCTCTCCTCGTCACTCTTATTCTCTCTCTTCTTGCAGTCTTTCTCTCTCCTCTGCAGTCTTTCTCTCTCCTCTTTCTCTCTCCCTGGTTCTCTCTCCGACATTCCATTCGCTATGCACAAAACACACATCCGTTGCTCGCAACACTAATATCAAAGCCGAGCCTACCTCTTGGCTTCCAATCGCCTATCCTCTGGCGTGAAGGCGAGGCCTCTGTTGCAAACGGGCTCTACGGTCCGTCTCATCACGAACTGACTACATGATTGGACTCCCAAGCCTTCAAAACCCCAAACCCCTCTATCACGGTCAAGAAATTTTGTTATTTTCCCAAACATTAAAGAAGACCCACTCCCACATCATGGTGCCATATTTCGTGAGGAATTAGAGCTCTCATGTGATTATTAAGCTTAATTAAAGCTTAATTAAAATCCTATCTTAAGCTTAATCAAGAGCTTAAGCTCTTTTCTTTTATTTCGTGGGGGGGTGCCATTTTTTTGACGCCACGACAGCATCCACGACATCTTCTTATCCAAAAACATCAAGTTTTTTTTAACTTGATCAACTTATCAAGCAAGTTACATTACTAACTTACTTGATCAACTTCAACCTCTCTTACTCCGTGTCATACATAGACTCTGCAAATCTTCACAAGTCACAACTGACTATCTCTCCCATAGAGGCAGTTCTTTCTAGCTTCATAAATTTCACCAAATTCCCATAAAAATTTCCCACCTTTCTTGCCTACTTCCATCCATAATTTATTGTCCAAAGACTGTTTAAAATTTTGGTCTTACATGCCAAAATTCTTCAAGGACAAGCAAGGCATCTTTTCATTTACAAAGCATCTTAAATCTCTGGATTTCTCCATCAAGCAATCATGGCCAATTTCGACTCTGCATCACCGCTTCCTGAGCCAACCCTGGAGCAGCGTATGGATTTAATATCCGTGCAACTTGAAGAAGAGTGTCAACTCCGCGTACAATTGGAGCAAGAACTGAAGTCCCTCAAGCGTCCTGCCCACTGAAATTTCTACCAACGACGACAACCTAGTTCGAACCATCAATGCTACTTAGGATGTTCACGCTAGTCGAAAGGAGTCCAAGATAAGCAAGTGTACATTCAAATTTAATTCTTTTGATGGTCTTAAAGATGGTCGCAAGATTCTGTCATGGTTAAGTTAGTTCGAAGCTTATTTTGACAATGAGAAATACTCAAAAAGTGATAAAATTAAATGTGCATCTCATTATTTTATTGAGAAAGTTGCATTATGGTGGGATGTCACGCGTAAAAGCATTGATCGTCCTCTCACATGGAATGACTTTCGCAAGAAGGTTCTTGCAAATTATCTCCCTGCACAATTCGAGCTCCGCATGCCGGTAACAACATGGGTAACAACTTTCATTTTAATTATTTTCATAATTTCAATTGTCAATATGGAAAGAATCGTTTTAACCAATGGGCATGGATGCGAAATGTTCTTAATAATAATGGCCAATCAGTTTCCAATTCTAAACCTCCCAATCTACCTTCAAATTTTCCTAAATCTGGTGAACCTAAAAATGTTAACCCAAATGTCTCCAATTCCATTTCCAAAAATGTAATTTATTATAATTGTAAGCGTCCTGGTCATATTGCGAGTCGTTGTCTCATGGGCAACACTCATGATTCGAAGAAACCCACAGCGCATCTAAATTTTCTTGGAGCTGAAGAATTCAGCGAAGACATTGAAGCAATGCGTGACTTCGATGAGACTACACTTATCGGTGAAAATTCTAACGAACCTGAAGACCTTGCTGGTAAAATTTCTATGCATGCCTTATTAAAGATGTGATGTAAAATCAATAATAATGATATCACTGTTTTGCATGACGATGGTAGCACTCATGATTTTGTTTCAAAAAAAGTAGTTAGAAACTTACAACTTAAAACTATTCCATCTGCCTATAAAATTAAGGCTGCATTTCTAGGACACCGATATAACGGTACTAAAGAAGTTCATAATTTAGAAATTTGTATTGGATCTTATAAGGAAAAGCGATATTTTTTAGTAGCACCTTTGCAATATGCTGACGTAATTCTAGGAATGCCATGGCGTCACCAATTCAACCCCAATATAGATTACAACACATACTCAATGCACATTGAGCACAAAGGTAAACAAATTTTACTCAAAGGGTTAACAAAAACCAAATTATTTCCAATTATTAGTCATACACAGGTGAAGCGAGATTTGCATAAACAATCAAAAGCTTTCTTAGTATGGATTAATGAAGTTGATATTACAAAAACTGAACTAACTCCAAAGCAACAGCATTTTATTACTAAATTTTCTGATTGCTTTTCTAATAATTTACCTTTACAACTTCCTCCATCACGACCCGAAGACCACGGAATTGATTTACTTCCTGGTAGTCAACCAACTTGCAAAGCTCCCTATCGCCATAACCAATTAGAATAGAAAGAGATTCAGAAGCAAATTGAAGAACTTCTAAGGAGAAAATTAATTCGTCCAAGTAGTTCACCTTTTGGAGCTCCTGTATTATTAGTTAAAAAGGAAAATCAAACTTACCGCATGTGTATAGATTATAGAGCACTTAATAAAATAATGATTAAAAATAGGTATCCAATACCTAGAATAGACAACCTTCAAGATAAATTACAAGGAGCAACAGTGTTTAGTAAAATTGATTTAAAATCAGGATACCACCAAGTTCGTATGTCTACTTCTTTTGACATTTTTAAGACAGCTTTTCGTATACAATTTGGACATTATGAATTCTTGGCAATGCCTTTTGGACTTACCAATGCACCAGCTACATTTAGTAGAATGATGAATATAATATTTTTGCATTTTCAGCATTATGTAATAGTATTTTTCAATGGCATTCTTGTTTTTCGCAAAACTGAAAAAGAACACAAAGAACATTTATCTTTAGTGTTTAGTTTATTAAAACAAAACCATCTATATGCTAACCATGACAAAAGTTCTTTCTTTCAATCTGAAATAGAATATTTAGGTCATATCGTGTCTATTAAAGGCATACACGTAGATCCACGTAAAATTGAAGCAATTAAGTCTTGGCCAACACCTAAAAATGTACATGAAGTTCGTTCATTTCTAGGACTAGCTAGCTTTTATCGAAAATTTGTTAGAAACTTTTCATTGCTTGCTTTACCGTTGACTCTTTTGTTAAAGAAAGGTCTTGTTTATCGTTGGGGCGACAGCCAACAACGACTCACACACGCACCAGTTTTGCAGTTACTTGATTTCAATAAACCATTCTTTCTTGTGGTTACTGATGCAAGTGGTTCTTGCATCGGTGCAATATTGATGCAAGACAATCACCCTCTAGTATATTCTAGTTGTAAACTGAAACCGTCTGAAGTTAAATATAGTACATATGATAAAGAATTATTAGCCATAGTTCATGCATTGCACATATGGAAGCATTATTGAATGGGTTCGGAGTTTATGATTAAAACCGATCAGCAGAGTATTAAACATTTATTGTCACGACCACAAATATCTGATAGACACATACAGTGGGCATCATTTATTCAATCCTTTCATCCACTCATTCAATATCAACTAGGTAAGGAAAATATAGTAGTCGATGCACTTAGTCGTAGGCCATGATTAAACAATATTTCTGTCATTTCTACTTCTTCGTTAGACACAATGAAAAATGCTTATATTCAAGATTCCGATTTTCATGATGTTTGGGTAAATTTATCTAACAATCAATGGATCCCTACTAATAACTTTTCTGTTTCCGATGGTTTTCTATTTTATGAAAAACAGTTATGCATTACTAATCCTTTTCATCATTTCATTATGCAAGAAGTACACGAACCTCCTTATATGGGGCATTGTGGTATTATCTCCACACTTAGAAATTTACATGAAGATTTTTTTTGGCCAAATATGCAACGTGATGTTTCTAATTTTGTTTCTGACTGTATTGTATGTCAATGCATAAAAAGACATCATGGTAAGTCATATGGTTTATTACTTCCATTACCTATCCCTAATTCACCTTGGGAGTAGATTTCTATGGACTTCATTACAGGTTTACCACAAATGATATGATATGGACCATAGTTGATAGATTTAGTAAACAAGCTTACTTCATTGCTTGTAAAAAAGACAAGTGTTGCACAAACCGCTAACTTATTTCTCAAGAATATTTTTATGCACCATGGATTGCCCAAAATTATTGTGTCCGATCGAGATCCTCAATTTTGTAATAATTTTTGGATTACATTGTTTACTAACTTAGGAACTAAGATTGATTTTAGCTTTGCATTTCATCTAGAGACAAACGGTGAAACAGAGGCCACAAATAGCATAATTTTGGATTTAATCCGTGCTTACACAATTTCTTCTCCAGCCACATGGGATAATCATTTGCACCTTCTACAATTTGCTTATAATAATGCCACTCACACTGCTACTTTCGAAATTGTTTATGGTCACAAATTGCCAACTCCCACATTTCGTCTAACTCAGAAAATACATTCTGTTGACGATTGGATTCAAAATCATTCAAGTATTGATGAGCAAGTTAAACAAATACTAGCAAAGGCCCAACAATCATATGTGAAACAAGTAAATAAAAAAAGGCTAGCTATGATTTATAAAGAAGGAGATTATGTTTGGTTACGTTGTCGTGATGTTATGAGGACACAATGTGAAAAAGTATGGAATGCATCATCATCCAACTTCTTTATTGATCTAGAGAGTCAATGTGATATGAGCCATTAGTACTAATGTGAGTTGCATGGATTATCCGAAAATACTAGATTTTTGGATAATTTTAGTCTATTTTTGATACTATTTATTGTAAAAATCTGAAAAAGCTTCTAGATTAGGATGGCATGCAAAAACCTAGTTTCTTTTTCAGCCAATTAGGGGATTTTCACAAGGACAGATTGACGAAATCGTGTGTGTTGCGATCACTGTAAATAGATTGAAAACTACAGATTGAACTGAAAGAAGAAGGAGTGATCTGGGAGATCCGTGAGCAGGTGTCCTAGAGTTTTACCCCCCTTTCGAAGCCAATGGAGCCATTAGATTTGGGTTTCGAGCAGTAGAGCGTTTTGTTCTACGAAGAAGCTCCAGGAGATCTAATGCTTGGAGATTGCTTCTGAGTAGTGTGAAGATTCTGGGTTCTTTCAATACATATTGATTCAATTCATTGTGATTTGTTTTTGTCATGTTTACTACTTGGGTATTCTCTATCTTCTCTTCCATCTCTTATCTCTACTTCCTTCTACTTTTGATCCCTGGTGGATTCAACCTTTCGACAAAAACCCCTCCGACATTAGTGAACCCGACGTGAAAGGTCGTCAAAAGAAGGAAAGACAAGATGGGAGAATCTTCGAATACATTCTCCAGTGATGTGTTGCAATAGTTAGTGCAAAATATGAATATGCTTATGTAGGTACAACAACAACAACAGGTGATGCAAGCTTCAGCTCAAACAGAAAGTGTTGTGATGAATGCTTTGCAAGCAGTTGAGCGTGAGGTGAAGTTATTCAATGGTAGGAATGTATTTGAATATGTACATACGTATGCTCAGAAGATGGAATTCTTTGGAGTGGCTCAATCTGCATGGAGCCAGTATTTTGTACATGTTACTATTCATGAACTGAAAGCACCGATTTTTGAATTATACTTGCAGGATGCTGATTGGGTAGCCTTCAAGAAGACACTCAGGGAAGAATTTTATATTGAGGATAACAGTTTGATTACGTGCAAGACTTTTGAGGAGTAGATTATACAACCCAATAAGGGTCTTATGGCTATAGAATTGTTAAGAGAATTTGAAAGTCAATTTGAGCAGTTGGATCTCACAGAACAACAAGCTCTTGTAAGTCAGAAAATTGAATTGTTTCTACAGGTAGGTGATCCTAAGCTTCAAGAGAAGCTTGATGATTTGCTGGAGGATGAAACTAGAGATACAGGTTTGAAAACAAAGTGGAGACATGTCAAGGAAGCTGCTACTGCACTTTTGAAGAAGCATAGAAGAAGAGAAAGATTGCATGTCTCTAGCTTGCCCACTATTACGGGCAAAGCAATTGAAGTATCCAGTAAGCCACCTGCTTCTGTGGCTAACCCTATGGCTGTACCTGCTACTGTTCCCTCTGTTAGGGAAGATGCTTTGGACGAATTGGTCAAAGGGATATGGGATCTTCAATTGAAGGTTGCAAAATTGGATGAAAAAGACCAAGAGGAAAGGGGACGGGCAACAACCCCTGAACTTGAAAAAAGATGTATGTGGTGTGACTGTTTGTAGCATGAGAGAAAGGATTGTGCTACCTGTTAGGAGGCCTTGGCACAACAGCTCATCTTTTGGAAAGATGGCAAGATCCATGCACAAGAAATGGGATTTCCTCTTTCTTTGAATTTTGGAAAGGGAGGTATGCAGAAGTTGTTGGAAGACTTGGCTATTTGAAATACTTATGCGGTGATACATGCTTCTACTTTTTGTCCACAGTTGGATAGAATGCATGGCCAATTGATGGTTAGTCCAAAGGCTGAAATATGGACACATGCTTTACATGTAGCTCAAAAGAGAAAGGTCCCTGATAGTGAAATGTCTCATGCAGGGCAAGACGTTTGTGGCATAACTGGTTGGGAATCACCGGCAGATGCATATTTAGTGTATGCATATTTAGCAAAGGTACAAAACATGAATGTACTTGTGGAATAAAAATGAAAAAGAAATGAAGATATTGCAAGGACATCTAAAATAATGACAAGAAGAAGTGTGGATCAGCCTAAAGCTGCAAATTAGCCACCTCCCGAGCATGTTATGGAAGAGGTTAGTCAAGAGCAAAAACAGGATAACAAACAAGAGGGCAAAAAGAAGGGCAAGCAGCCAGGATATAAGTTTCAATCTGACATTGAGACAGCCACAGATCTTAAAAAGGTTCTTGAAGAACGGATCTTAAACAGTCAGGTGGAATTTACCTTGGGAGAGGTGCTTGGCATTGCCAAGTGAGAATTTCATGATGAGATCATTGACATAATTAAAAGGAAGCGTCAGTTTCTTGGTGATACCACTAGTGCATTGCTGCAATTTGAAGAGAAAACTGGTTTGTTGGGTATTCAGGCTGAATATGAGCATGAAGTAAGTACTAGATTATCTATGCACGAAGCTACTAATCAGTGGTAGACAGCATGTGGAAAAGAGAATAAAGTGGCTGAAAATGCATTGTCTTGTAGCAATATGCATGGTGGAGTAAGGCACATGCAACAATATGGGGAAGAGACTCTAGGATTTATTCCTCGAAGTCACTATAGAAGAAATCATTGGGCTAGAGCTACCACTAAAACGGTAGTGAAAATAGGGGAACGTGAAACTCCTTGTTTTGCTTTACTTGACCATGGGTCTGAGATAAATGTCATTAAGCGGGGATTGTATGAAAATGGTGTATGGCCTGTGGACACTGATCATGGTTGGCGTATGAGGGCTACAAATAATTCTTCAGGGGAGCTCTATGCTGCATATCCTAATGTAAAAGTGAAGATTGCTGATGTACTCCTAGGAAGAGCAACACTTCTTTGTGCAAGATAATTCCTCATATGCAGTGATTTTGGGACAGCCCTATATTACAGGTGTGCATATGGAAACAAAGGTGCTTAATGATGATTCTGCCTATGCAAGAGTCACAAGCAAGGATGGGAGAAAAGCAGTCCAATTTCTTATTGTTTGTGTTAATCATCCTAGAAATTGTGATACGCTTCGAGAGTCTCCTTTGGTTCCAAATGCAAAGAAATTCAAAGACCTGGATTTTCATTAAGCGCAGTTGCAATGCGGGGCTATAGTAGTACTGCTTAGAGGGTGTACTCACCTCTTGATGAAATGAAGCATGTATTTACTATTGGTAATGCTCAGTTTACAGCAAACAGTTCATTGTGGTTTAAGCCTATGGAAGCTATGTGTAGGGTTGAATGCATATCTATGAAACAAGCTACTAAGAAACTGAGAGCATTGGGATTGTTAGCTGAAAATGATGGCATTCTAGGCATCTTTTATGGGCTGAATATTACTGACAATATGGCTGAAATTTCAGCAACTATACATGCAGAAAATGAGGCTGAAAACAGAGTGTTGCCAGTATGTTCTTTGGATATGTATGATGTTATAGCATTGTTTGCTCAATAGGAAGGATTACAATGGGTTGAATCACTTGTGGGGACAAAGTATAAGACAATTGACAAAAAGGTGAAACCAATTACTTTGCCACTTCCACTAGAGAGTGAGGGTATGTATGGAAAAGTGTCAAGGTAGCCAAGCTTATGGGATCCTAAAGATATAGGTCATCAGTTTACATCTGAAACATTACAAGAACTGAAAGTTGGTGCAGAAGGGTTTCTTTTGCCTGCTGAGAGAGACTGTTTTATGCAGATGTTGGCTAGACATGGGAAGGCATTTGCATTTCAATCAAGTGAAACATGTTGTGTGGATCCAAATGTTGTCTCTCCTATGGTCATATTTACTGTGCCACATGTACCATGGAACTTGAGGCCTATTCTAGTGCCTAAAGCTTACTTGCCAAAGTTGATGGATTTGCTAAATGAAAAGATTCGAATGAAGATATTGGAGCCTTCTTCAGCCCCGTACTCAAATCGTTGGTTTACTGTGCCTAAAAAGAATGAGGCTTTGAGATTTATTCAAGACATGCAACCGGTCAATAAAGTGACCATAAGAAATGTGGGTGTAGGTCTTGTAGTTGATGAATTTGTAGAGGCTTTTACAGGTAGAGCGATCTATTCTTTGGGTGATCTTTACTCGGGTTATGATCAGTTTCAGCTTGCAATTGAAAGCAGGGATATCACAACCATGAAGACTCCTTTGGGGTTAGTACGGATGTGTACTCTCCCACAGGGTGCAACAAACTCAATGGCACACATGAAAAATACTATGAATAGGGTACTAAGGGATTTTATACCACAATTGACTATGCCCTTCTTGGATGATGTTCCAATCAAAGGGTGTGCAGTGGATGAAAAGAATGAAGAGATGGATGCTCATGGATGCAGGCAGTTTGTTGCAGACCATATTGTGGATTGTGAGAGGATTTTGACTTGTCTAGAAGAGGTGCATTTAACTCTTTTTGGACAAAAGTCTATCTTTGGAGTTGAAGAGGTTTTGATTGTTGGGCATATGTGTGGGCCTTATGGGCCAAGGCCATCACCAGCAAAAATAGATGGGATTGATAGAATGCAAGATTCTTGGGTGCATGTGTGTTCTATTTGATATGGATTCCTCACTTTGCACATGTAGTGTTGCCCTTTATCAGCTTCTAAGGAAAGGTCAGAAATTTCATTGGGAAAGAAAGCATCAGAAAGCAATGAAGAAATTGAAGCAACTCTTAAAATCTGCTCCTACGTTGAGAAAGGTTGACTATTCACATGGAAAGCCTATCATTATTACTATTGATACAATCCCAATCAGGATTGGATGGGCAATTGGGCAAGATGATGAGGAAGGGCAAAGATATGCAATACAATTTGGTGCAAAAGTATTGACTAAACGAGAGAGAAGATATCCTTAGGTAAAAAGAGAATTATGGGGAATTGTGACAGCCCTTAAATGTGATAAGGAGTATTTTATGGGTGCTCATGTAGTCATTGAGACCGATTGTTTGCTGATATTGGGTATGATTACTAGTTGTGCTACTCCGGACATTGCTATGCTCCGGTGGATTGTATACATCAAATATTTGAACCCTAAATTTCAGCATATTGCAGGAAGAGATAACCCACTGGCAGACATGTTATCTTGAGCATGCTATGAGAATGAAGATGGGATGATGGATGAGGAGGAAGAAGATGACTTTCTTATGGCTGAAAATGATGTTTCAAGAGTGAGTTTAGCAATGCAAGGTGTTGCTGCAACATTAACAGAAGCTTGGACAACAAAGAGAAGACACTTTAGATGTTTTGCATCTTGTGTAGAAGTGTTTCTGAAAGACAAATATGCAGGAGAGTGGTTGAGAATTGGTCAATATCTCGGTACATTAAAAAGGAGAGATGAATTGTTAGATGAGGAGTTTAAGAAGATCAAGAGGAAAGCCTATGGATTTTTCTTAAAAGATGGATACTTATGGAAACATGCTAAAAAGAAACAGGGTATGCCATTGCGAGTTTTGGGTGACAGAGCTTCACAAGTAAAAGTAATGCATGAATTTCATGAAAGCTTGTAGGCTGGTCATAGAGGTGTTTGAGGTACTTTTACAAAGATCAAAGAAAGATATTGGTGGCAGGGTATGTATAAGGATGTTGCTCACTTTGTGGAAACATGTACGGCATGTCAAATGTATTCAACTGTGAAACATCAGGATGGATTGCAACCCACATATCCATTGTCTCTTCATTTTAAGTGGGTGGTGGATTGCCACTTTTATTTGGCAAATGAGGTATCTTATGCTTGCTCATGAAGACTTGACTAATCAAGTGGAAGGAAGAGCTCTACGTACTAAGATGACAAATGAGGTATGTACTTTTCTCTTAGAAGAGATCTTTTGTCGATATGGCTATGTGGGAAAAATTACAGCAGATAGGGGTGAGTTGGATGCAGATGAAGCTCATGATTTCTTTGCATGGTTGGGGATAAATATTGCTTTAACATTAGCCTATAACCCTAAAGGAAATGGCAAGAGTGAAAGAGGTCATCCACCTATTGTGAAGGCATTGGCAAAAGCATATGGAGAGAAGGTAAAAGAGTGGCCACGATTGCTCCCTTATGCTTTGTGGGCTGATAGAACAACTCATAGTGCTGTTACAGGATATATACTTGCAGAATTAATGTATGGTCAAAAACCTATCATGCCGATAGAAGAGATGATAGTCACATGGAGTGTGTTACCTTGGGAGGAGGAGTTGAATTGAGAGGAGTTGTTGGCCTTATGCATTAGACAATTGGAAAGAAAGTCAGAAGACATAGAGGCAGCAACTGCAAAGTTAACGGCAATAAGGATACAGAACAAGAAACGGCTTGACAAAAGACATAGAATGAGGCCAAGAACCATACAAGATGGGGATTGGATATTGGTTTATGATAGCAATTTAGATAACCAGTATAGTGCCATGGGTAAAGTTTCCAAAAGATGGTTTGGACCCTATGTGGTAAGACAGGTGTTTGATAATGCTACTTATGCATTAAATGAGATGGATGGGATAGCCATAAAACTTCCGATAGCAAGGAAAAGAATCAAATTATCCAAAAGGCAGGAATCTACTGCCTATGAGTTGCCAAAATTGGAAGAAAATAGAGGCCATGATACAGGGGCTAACTAGGAAGATATGGAAGATGAAGAAGAAAAGGATATAGTTGAAGAGGATGAGGACTCAGAATCCGGTGACAACTAGGATTTTGGCACATATCGGAGGATGTGCAGGTTCAGAGGGGGTGGATATCGTGATGTTATGAGGACACAGTGTGAAAAAGTATGAAATGCATCATCATCCAACTTCTTTATTGATCTAGAGAGTCAATGTGATCTGAGCCATTAGTACTAGTGTGAGTTGCATGGATTATCTGAAAATACTAGATTTTTGGATAATTTTAGCCTATTTTTTATATTATTTATTGTAAAAATCTGAAAAATTTAGAAAAAGCTTCTAGATTAGGATGGCATGCAAAAAGCTAGTTGCTTTTTCAACCAATTAGGGAATTTTCACAAGAAGAACAGATTCACAAAATCGCACACGTCGCGATCATTATAAACAGGCTGAAAAGTGCAGATTTAACTGAAAGAAGAAGGAGTGATCTGGGAGATCCGTGAGTAGGTGTCCTGAAGTTTTACCCCCCTTTCGAAGCCAACGGACCCATCAAATTTGGGTTCTGAGCAGTAGAGAAGGAGCTGTAATTTTTATGCACGTTTTGTTCTACAAAGAAGCTCCAGGAGATCTAATGCCTGGAGATTGCTTTTGAGTAGTGCGAAGATTCCAGGTTCTTTCAATACATATTGATCACTTCTGAGTAGTGCAAAGATTCCAGGTTCTTTCAATACATATTGATTCAATTCATTGTGATTTGTTTTTGTCGTGTTTACCACTTGGGTATTCTCTATCTTCTCTTCCATCTCCTATCTCTACTTCCTTCTACTTCTGATACCCGGTGGATTCAACCTTTCGACAAAAACCCCTTGGACAACGTGTTGAAAAAAGTAGACTCCATAGTGTAGAAAAGAACCGGAATGTAAAATTAGCTCCTCGTTTCTATGGACCTTTTAAAACTCTCCATTGTATTAATCCTAATGCTTACAAATTAAAGTTACCTCATCATTGAAAAATCCACAACACTTTTCACATTAATCTTTTACATCCCTTCAAAGGTTCTCTTCCTGTTCACACTATTTATGAATCAGCACCCTTGATTGCAGATGACCATGAAATCCTAATCTGTGAAACACTTATTGATGTTGACTATATGACCACTAGAACTAGAAATACTTATTCTCGTTATCTTGTTAAATTCCACAATCACCCTGTTGAGGAAGCTCAATGGATGCATGCTCATGATTAGCGACCTTTTTCCAATTTATTGTCTCCACATCCAGCCAATAGCAATTGAGGACAATTGCTATCCCACCTCGAGGGTATATTGTCAGGTGGCACCTATGCAAAGGGATGATCTCCTTAAATGACTCTTCTTTGTGTGTACGTTGGCGGGATCAGTGCCTTAAATGGTTCTCCGTCAATGAGGGGCACGTTCCTAAGAATTGTCTTAGGCGGAATGTCGATGGGGACACCTATCATTTCCGGGCGTCAATGCAAGTGTGAACATGGGTGGTACCATTTTAACTACACGAGTATTAACGTCTTCGTGAATTAATTGTTGTATAGAATTTCAAATTAATTGATTTATGTGGCTAGCTGAAATTATTCAGTTGGTTATTATTCTAACATGAGTTTTTGAATTTTTGGCAGCTGATGTGTAGAGCAAGGAGAATTGAAAAGGTGTGCCACGTGCAAGCATTCTAAAGATTATTTTCTAATGAATTTATTTGGAAAATATTGGATTATTGTACTAGATGCACTACTATTTCTTATAAAGCGTGCACATAGCCTCTATGTAAATATTTATTAGTAAAATAGATTTTTAGAAGATATGTCCAATAAAATATTAATGGTTCTAGAGAGTTGTGGGATGCACATTTGCTAGCATCCATTAATTCAGATTACTCTATCTCTTTTTCAGTTCACTCAAACTCTTTATGCAAAGAGTGATTGTAAAAGGCCTAAATCTTGGGCAAAGAAGATTTCATAATATTATTATAAATACGGCATGAAGGGAGCTGCCCACTTCATGTCGGGGGGAGATTGAACCCAATCTTGAGTCGCTTCATCTTACTTTACCTTCTCTTTTAGTCTATTTTCAATTTCTCATGAGTCGTATGCAATTTTATGAGTAAAAGAGAGAAAGAGGGAGGTTCTTCCATTCGCTACGCGCAAACCACGCATACGTTGCTCGCAACAATAAAGGATTGGCAACGTAAGCCACTTCTACAAATAGTAAAGGTTTTAGACCTTCTAAATTATTATTAAAAGCTATTTTTACCATGTGAGGTGGTATCAGGGTCACATATAGGACAGAAATTAGCAACACCAATTAGCATCACTTATGCCACAATGAATGGACTTTAAATCTCCTTTTCCCTCCCTTTGAAAGTTAACTTTCTTACCTTCCATGCTTTTCCAATGTTGTGTAGATGTGAGAAAATTTGTATGAATTCTAGTGCCATTCAATTTGTGGCAACCCCACCATGTTGAACACAACATGCATAAAGAGAGAGAGAGAGAGAGAGAGAGAGAGAGAGAGAGAGAGAGAGAGAGAGAGAGAGAGAGAGAGAGAGAGAGAGAGAGAGAGAGAGAGAGAGAGAGAGGCTCTATGTGCTTACTATATACAATTTGTATGTATTTGTATGAAGAGAGTTAATAGACTCGCAACAATATGAGGCCTAGGAGAATATAAGAAAGAACAATATCCCATATGCGACATTCCTCATGGCATCACAAAAGAACAATATCCCATATGCGACATTCCTCATGGCATCACCAGACAATAAAAATGTTACATCCATTGATATGTCTTATGCAAAAATTATCATGGCATTGGCCACTATCAATTAAGGTTGCTATACATGCCATATATGGGACAAAAATTAGCAATGCCAAGTAGCATCGCTTATGCCACAATGAATGGCCTCAATATCCCCTTCTTCGCCCCCCCCATAAGTTGATTTTCTTATCTTCCACTCTTTGTCCAAGCTATGAAGATGTGCTAAAATTTGTGCCAATGTGAGTGTAATTCAACTTGTTCTAACTTTACCATGTCAAGTACAACACACACACACACACACACGCACGCGTGCATGCACACACACAGAGGTTGTGTGTGCTTAGTATATAGTTTATGTGTATGTGCATAGAGAGGGATAGTAGAGTAGCATCAATATGAGGCCTAGGAGAATTTAGAAAAGCATGGCATTCCATAAGCAGCCTTGGTTGTGGCATAACCAAAGTTCCTTTGTTTGTTTTACATTTGTAGACATGGCTTATGCAATGATTAAAGGGGCTACAAGTTGAGGTTGCTATAAGCATTGCATAGGATTGCTGATCTTATAATGAATGGACTCCCCTCGATCTTGCTCAAAACACAACCCCTCGTCAGGATGGTAGAACTTTATAAGCATTGCATAGGATTGCTGATCTTATAATGAATGGACTCCCCTCGATCTTTCTCAAAACGCAACCCCTCGTCAGGATGGTAGAACAAAATGTTGAATCTGTATGGAGTATAGATGTTTTGTGCTCATCATGTTAAGAGTGATGACGTAAGCATTAGTTGGTGCTATGAAGGCAAAGTCCTAGCAAAATGTCCTACATGCCTTTCATGAGCTATGTAAAGTTGGGATCCTAGTTTAGTCAACCTAGTTGTTCCTATACGGCAAAGGTTAATGTGAGTAAATATGCTAGAGTACAATACCTATGTGGATACTCTAAGCTAAGCCACCATATCACTCATTTTGGTGAAAATATGATATACCAGTAGGATATGCTACTTGTTTGGCATACTTTGAATGTAAAGTGACTGTGGAACCTTGGATGGATATTTGTAAAGCAACTCGTTAGAAGATAGCTTGCATATGCAAATCTCTAATAGTCGTGTTCGCACTAATATAGTGTGTTTTTGCCAAAATCACGTAAAGGTTTATCTGGGTAGGTAGGTTTTGACAAGAAAGTCACATAAAGGTTCACTTCGGTAGGTAGAGTAGTCCTGGAAGAGCAGACATCATTGTTATGATAATACAGTCACAAGCAATTGTATTGTTTCGCAATTCAAACTTATCTATGTGAGTAGTGAAAGAATTCTTTACATTACATCAGCTATAACAATATATCTAGACCATGCAGCACTTTGGCTGCTATGTATTGGGAATTGCAGGCTGCATTTGAGGTACTTCTAAAAATTAAAAAGTTAGTGACTGAGGAGCAAAGCATCATACTTTCTTTTTTATCTGCTTTTTGCTTGCAATGAAGTAAAGAAGAGGTTAATGTCTGGCTCATCTTAATTTATAGGATGTCTACATCATGGCATCATGCACTACTAATTTAACCATTACAGCTGGACATAGAATACTGGCAGGCGTTGCAAGCTGCATCCGAAGACTTGAAGACCTAAGATCATTTCCTAGGACATGTAGCCCATCCCTGAGTCTCTAAAACTAGCATGCTAAGCACAATATGGCTATCACAACTTCTTGTTGTGCTCAAGGGATATCCTTGTAGTCCATCTAGGTTTCACACTATATCCATCTCATGGACACTTAGCAAACATTACATTGCTATGGCTCCTTCCCTTTCTCCTCACTTGGCCTTTGGTCTCTTCTATTAGTCTCACCTATGCTTAATTTCCTATAATTATTTAGTTCAAATCACACAAACATCTCCTTATTAACATAATTATATACCACATTTCTTTAGCTAAATTACTTGAAAACTCCATGGAAAATTCAACATTTTTAATTTTTTACTTTTTAGCACCTTTAAAATTTGTAATAAGGTCATGGCTTTCTTTCCATCAATAATGGTATGTCATAGAATTGGATTTTGGACTTAGGAGTGTCATTTTGTGTCACTTCGAATAGATAATTATGCATTATTTATGATGTTGGGAGATGAGGATGCATCCATCTTGGTAACAACTATGCATATAGCATTATTAGTAAAGGGCATGTGCATGTGTCACGGCCTAATGGATCTTCTTTTGTATTATTGAATGTATGACATATTCCAGACTTAACTAAGAGTCTAATTAGTATTGCATAGCTTGATGACAATGGTTATAGGGTGTTGTTTGTGGATCATATATGAAATATTTACAAAGGGTCTCTCATTGTCACCAATGATTATAAATCTAGTACTTTGTGTCATTTTCATGTTTCTTTTTTTTTAGCCTGAAGTCATCATGCAAAGTGTATCATCGGAAACTTTTTCTTTTCCTTTGCTATCCATCATGGCATATCTCCCCCTCACTGACATAGTGGTATCACTGGACGGTGAGCCAGAGCTCCGCAATCTCCCTGTCCATGGAGATACAGGGATTGAGACAATTCTAGCTCTTGTACCTAGCATTGTAGTACTCTGCTGCAAACCACATATAGAAGCATGTGCAAAAGGCATGTCAGACGATACTACTATAGGTGATGCATACCAAGTATCCATCTCATCAAATATAACATCCCTACTCACAAGTGTCTCCCGAGTAGAGGGATCAAAACATTTATATGCCTTCTTTACTTGGCATAACCAGGAAATGCACACTTATGTGCTTTCGGATCCAGCTTCTTCTTCTTTTCATCAAGAATATGCACATAAGCAAGACAACCAAATACTTTCATGTGACTGACATCAGGCTTGTAGCCATACAACTTCTGAAAGGGTGTTATATCATGAATTTCTACAGTGGGATTCCTGTTTAAAATATACATGGCTGTCATAACAGCCGTAGCCCAATAGTAAAGCAGTAGATTCTTCTCATTCATCATAGCATGGGCAGCTTCCATCAATACCCTATTTTTCCATTCAGCTACTCCATTTTGTTGTGGAGTGTAGCCACATGTAAGTTGCCTACGAATGCCATTTTCAGTCAAAAAAACTATCAAACTCATTCGATACATACTCCCCACCGCTCTCAGATCTCAGATAAGAGATGTAGCAATCAAATTCTTTTTCATCCTACTTCTTGAACTGCTAAAAAATAACAAACACCTCATCCTTTGCTTTCAGTATATAAACTCAAGTATAACGGCTAAAGTCATCCATGATGGTCACATAGTATTTAGAGTGTTCCATAGATGCATTATGGCCTGGCCCCCACACATAAGAGTGAATCAACGAGAATGGTTGCGTACTATTCCATACATGCTTGACATAAGGCAACCTTGACTATTTATCAAATTGACAAGCATCACAAACATGACTAATATCAGTGTATAACACAATATTAGTGAGTTTGGGAATCTCCCAATTTCCATTCTTTTAATACTAAAAAGGTGGCACCCGGATAACATGCCCATAAGTTTCTCAAAACCATATGATGCGACCTATAATTGGAAAACACTTGTAAAATGGAATCTATTGAGCTATAGAGCGCTTCATTTGGAGTTATAGTGTTCAAGTTATGACAAATCCAAAGATTTGACCACTTGTCCCAAACTTATGGGAAATTCCGATATTTCTCAATATGGTGTTGTATGCAAACTTGGATAGACCTATCACAAGTTGTTTTTTCTGCATCATTTACAGCCACTAAATATTAACATGCCCCACTCTCTTATGAAATATTTCTAAGTCTCTAACTATGCCTAAGCCATGAGCAAACATGCCTGATTCGTCTCACCTATTCGTCTCACATATTCGTCTCACCTATGCTTGATTTCTTAACTATGCTTGATTTCTTATAATTATTTAGTTCAAATCACACAAACAACTCCTTATTAAAAATTTTAAAAACCACATTTCTTTAGCTAAATTACTTGAAAACCCCATGGAAAATTCAAAATTTTTCATTTTTTACTTTTTAGCACCTTTCAAATTTGTAATAAGGTGACTTTCATGTTTTTGGAAAAATAAAATATGTAATTTTAGGGTTGGTACCAAGTTATGAAAACTTTATAAATTAGTACTCAATCATTTAAATAAAACATTAGAAAGCTTTAAACATTTATACATTTGAAACCAACATTGATGTAGCTTAGAGTTTAACATAAGAAAAGTACATCAGTTTCAACAATTACCAATTAATTATAGTATGTTATCTATTAGTCCCACTATAAGTTAGTTGTCAAACTTAACACAATTTTACTAAATGAGTTCAACAATGGATCCTCCTTACTACTATCAATGACTCATGGATGTCTATTGACCTGAGTTCATCACCTTCTTGATGACCTTTCACACAACCCTTATTTGAGAAACTCCTATATCAACATTTCCAATCTATTCAAAGGAATAACTCTATACTTTATAAGTTTTGAACTTCAACATCTCCTAAAATTTTCTTGTTACATACTATTACACCATGATCTACAATGTCTATTTTGATATACTTGCTTGCCAAAATTCCTAAAGCATTAGATGAAATTTTAGTTTGATTACTATGCTAATGATTACAGGCCACAACCAATACTCTTGACAACTTTAAAAGATTTTTCTTGCCATGAAAGAAAAAGAATAGCCAAGCCAAACTAGTGGAGATGCCAATTATTCAAAACTTAGGTCATGTACAATATAAGAAAGGCCCCAAAATAGCAAGCTACTAGGCATCACATAAGCAATAGATGATAGCATTGTTAATAGCATTACTAAGTTTTTTCACTTATGTGCTATGCATACAATGCAAACTAACATGATGTTGTATGGTTTTGTGTGTAGGGCATAAAAACTTAGTTGAGAAAAAAAAAATCACAATTGACAATAAAAGCAAAGCTCAACAACTATTCATGGAACAATTTATTTCTAGGAAGAGCTTCAAGGTTTCTGACATTGTTAAATAAAGCTTCAAGGTTCTGACATTGTTAAATAAAGCTTCAAATAGAATTTATATTTCTTAAGGATAGAGAGATCTACTTTGGCTTTATGTTCTCATGGGTTTTAAAATTATGCAAATAACACAAACTTGGTTACAATAAGGAAATTCTTGCTAACTTCATAAATTACATCGTACTCATTCAAGTCACACATGGCTATAGTGGCATGATGTTGCGCGTCTACTCGCGAAAAACCTCCGAGGATGATCACAAAAAATTGTTTCTAGTGTGTTTTGGGTTTATGTGAGAGTTAGCTTGTAAATATGTCATTTTTGTCTTGCTTTTCATGTTTTGGAAAAAGAATAAGAAGGCTAAGGGGCTTCCTACATAGTTGATGAAGAGCTGAGGAAAATATCTAATTGGAAGCCGACGATATGAGTATGAACACGAACTATTCTAACTGCTTGTGCCATTGACATTGTGAACTAGTCATGGTTAAGTGAGATAAGTTGATTCTAGTATGAGTTGAGCGAATGACGAAGATTAATTGGTCAATCATTGAGCATGAGTAGGAAATAGGGTAGTAGTTTGAATATATACCTATATAAAGTAAAAGATAATGACACACATTATCCATATTCTCATGGGTATGCTAATGGTATTGAAAGCTTTTTATATTTTTATGGATGCAAATAACAAGTACTATATCAAAAACTACTAAGACTTGGGATATTACTTTCTATGCCTACAACTTTTTTTAAGGGTTTGTCTAATTTTGGAAAAGGCTATCCTAATTTTGCGGTGGTCATAATGATGAGGAGAGGGAAAATTTCTCAGGTGAAAGGGTAAGACAAATGGGGCTGCTTTTTCTGTGTACCTTAAGGGATAAAAGAGGGAGGGAGAACCAGTCTAAAGTGGAAAACTATAATCATAATGAGGCTGCTACAACTGAGCGAGGTCAATTGCAGCATTGCAATAGGTTTTGCGATTGAGAAGGAACTATAATATTTCATGCTATTAGCAATGTTCACATAGACACTCTTCTCGAGTTGGAGGCGACCTGATATATCATATCCATAGCTGGTGCAAGTTCTAAGCTCATGGAATCGTATGAAAGTCAATCACAATAAGAACTGCCTTGTATGATTGAAGAGGTGGTTGTCTCATATGAAGGAGTACACTATAGTTGTCATGATTCTAGAGCTTGCATAATGGTTAGGGTGAACCATATCATGTGGGCTCTATTCTGAGGGCCAGATTGTGATCATGTTTAAGAAGGAGGCACTGTTTGAGTAGAGATCATCATCAAGAAAAGGGCTTCATGTTGAGGGTTCATCATAAAGGAAGTAAATTGCTTGGCTATAGTGCGAAGTGGATATTGCAAGCATATTTATAACCTATTGAGGGATCCATCTTACAAAAAATCTTGCCATGTGATGGTAAAAGAGGTTATAAGTTGTGATTCTTGGTGCCTTATAGTTTGTGTGATTACAATTGCCAATTAAGATCTAATGTTCATGGTGTAACATTTAAATCTTATTGTATTTGAATGTAATGCTCAGCATAATGGTGCCTAAAGGGCTACTATTCAATGGGTGGGATTATGTGCCTTTAGCTTCTTTTAAATAAACTTGGGTCAAGAAACAATGTTTTTGTAGTTTAGATAATGCTAGAGGAAAGATGAAGAGATTCACTTATGTTAGTGAGGATATCTAGGGTACTCTATGAATGCTCATACTAAATGTAAGGAAACTTCTTGGAAAATGGGTCGAGCTATGTGATTGATAGTCCAAGCTTGAATATAAGGGTAGATCATAAGAAACTCTTACTTGGTGACTCTTACTTGAGGTCAATTGATTTCCTTCTTTAGTCTTGCTTTATCTCTTTATCCTCTACTGATTGTGGCTTGTCTCACACTGAACCCCACGACACTTCTGGTAAAATTAACATGAAAGGAACATCATTATTCAGTGAGATGGGAGACAATGATCATGAAGGAAAACATATTAGAAATGGGGAAGACAATAGAGGTAATGTCTTCAATAGGAAATGGGATCGGTGACTTTAAGTAGACTTATGAAGAGATAAAGCATGAGGAAGCCATTACCTTATCTTTTCCATTACTAAAACATTTTTCTTATCTATCCTTGGCCATTATGGTATCTCTGTGTTCTTGGTGATGGAGAAAACCTAGGTTTGTAGCCTCTACACAAAGCATGGTTTCTCTCCTCATTAAAGATGGGAAAAGGGGAACCACCTACCCAAAATGAAAGTGGGATAGGACACTTCTCACCAATACAAATTGAGGAAGACATATCGAGAGAATGTGAAGAGGAAAAAGTATGATAAGATAAAATACAAGGAGAAAAAGAAATCAGTATAGGATCTATGTACCACATGGAAAATTTGTGGAAAGGGCCATTAGGGTATTTTCTTAAAATACTCAGAAACATATATGTCAATCTTGGTTCCACCTCCTTTCATTTTCGAAGATCTTGGGCCCAAGTGACTAAGAAGGTTGAATTATTTATAAAAGGTGTCCATGTATCCCATTTCCCTCATGTTGAGTTTTTTTCATATTCAGCTTAATTTCCTTAAATGTGAAAATAATCTCATGCTCAAGCTCTAAGGTTTCTTAAAAGATCATATGGCGCACCTCCCAAATCCATCCAAACCTAATTCTAGAATTATTACAGGTAAGTATTCTCCACAGAGAATTATTTCTAGAAAGGAAATTTCTAAGGGGTGGATCACTCTTATTTGGTGCAAATATGCAAGCCTTGGAAATGTTGGTTTCTATATAAAGCTCAAACTATGCACCAGAAAGCTATGTACATCTTACGGGTTTCTAAGACATGATTCCAATGGGAGAAATATAGTATTGTTAAGGATCTTCTTTGCATGAAGGCACACCATGGTGGAAGTCCCCCCAATGGTATGGTTCTCTATCTCAACGTGTAAAGTGTCTCTTGATTACACACCAAATGAAATGGATTAAACCCCAAGGATGCCTTCAATGAGGTGTAGTAGGCCCATAAGGCTCCATTCAAATGCTTATCCATAGTCTTAGGCTTATCATAAACATGTTTAGTGATGATTTTACAAATCATTCCATATATTTTCTCTACCATCCCACTCCATTGGGGATAATAAGGAGTAGAATGTCTATGTTTGATATGTAGCCTTCCCATGAGGTTATAAGATCTCCACAAAAGCCTGGTCTCCTATATGAAATATCTCTAGTAGAGTTTTGAATCTATAACAAATAGATTGAAAAACAAAAATTTTAAATATTTTCTATAAATCTTTCACGTGGAATTGTTTTAAAATTTGAACATCTTTGTTATTTTAATAATTTAGACCTATTTTCACTATGCATTATTATTTTCAGATAATAAGAAATCAAAATGCACTTTTATCAACTACAATAGATTATTAAGCTTGTTGAGGTAGTATTTTATTAAGGTTGAAAAATAGATATCCACAATAAATGATTTAGACTTAAAAACTTTTAAAATTTCAATTGTCAATTGTATGTTATATGTAATGAAATTTAGAATTGATATCCTAATCCATTAAAAACAAAAATTATATAAAAATATACTCATAAAGATTAATCAAAATTATTTCTTGTAATTTTGAAAGTCAATAATGGAGTTATGTTTTTATTTATTTTTATTGCTATCATCCATAAATGAACTTAGTGAAAAGCTATTACAACAAATTTTACTTTTTGAGTGAGTGTATTAAAGAGACATGACATATAAGTTGTTCAACTTTATATCTACCATTGGATGCATGCATTAGTTAATTTCTAAGTAAAAAAAACTACAAATATTCATGTCACCTTTTGTATATTGTATCACACATTTTGTAATGAAGAGAACTAGGGAGAGAGAGAGAGAGGAGAGAGAAGACTGCAAAAGAGGGAGAAAGACTGCAAAGGAAGAGAGAGAAAGAGGGTGACGAGGAGAGAGAAATACAAGGAGTAGAGAGAGAAAGGCAAGAAGAGGAGAGAGAAATGGCCGGCAGCCATGGAAGGACAGGGAAGAAGTTGAAGAAGGTGAAAGGACAAATGTGTATTCATCAAATGGTACCTATGCAATGTCCCTTCCACCTTTTATACTTAGATCAACTTGACCTAAGTATTTCCCCTCCATTACAATCCATCCCCACTCAAAATGAAGTTTTTGTCCTAAAAAACAAAGATCGGACTTATTGGTATAGCCAAGTAGTGGGCTGCAGAGTACTACTCTGTACAGCATTACAAGTGGCAAAAGATAGTGGGGGAGGGGGGGTTCTTGGCATAGACCCAGTAAAAGATTGCCTAATATTCAAGAGTAGTACTAGTCTATGCAGAGGGTCAAGGTCAGCCTGTAGCCACCCGGATCAAAAGGGAAAGTGGTATCGCTGCCATGCATTGGATCAGCTTCCATAAGGTCAAAGTCAAGTACAGCTGGAAGCATGATCAGGATGGTGGTATTCGCTAGCTGATCTTCCATAAGCCTCTTAGGCATCACCATGCTCTGTATGACTAAAGCATATGATGTTGAAGTCACCATTGCATGGAATACATCAACCCCTAAGTGTTGCATATTCATGGACCCGGCATTCTTAGTGATGTCCAAGCATTTAAACTACAGGTTTGTGAACTGAAGGGGCTCCCGCCTGGGGTCATGATCATCCAAATCCACGTGCTGCCCATGGTCTTCTTTCTTGAGCATAAGTTCTTGTTGTGGACCCATACCAAAATGGTCTTCAACAATATCTTCTCCATCCTTTCCATCATAATACTCTAATACCAAAAGTATTTTGGCAGTCTTTGCCCTGCATGTGGCTTGATGATTACAAGATATTGGCTTAGCACATCGATAGCATAAGCCCGCAGCATGCAATTTCCGTATCGTATCACTAGTAAGGTGTCTAATGCGTTTAGCCTTAGATAGCAATTTACACACATGCTCATCACCATCGGTCAGCTCAGTAATAGTTCTCACATGTTGCTCATAGTCATCTTGCTGCTCATGTACAATAGATGGCTGTCCATGCTCATGACCATAATGCTCATGCTGTCCATATGGATGGTCATACCAATGTGGCTACTGCTCATAATGATATTCATGCTGTCCATACTGCATATGGTGATAATAGCCTTGCTGCGCATCAGAGGGACAATGTGGTTGGACATATGCATTTTCTTCCATTGATGTTTGCTGCTCACATACATAAGCATGTTGCTCATATACAACAGATGGCTGTCCATGCTCATGACCATAATGCTCATGCTGTCCATATGGATGGTCATAGGAATGTGGCTGCTGCTCATAATGATACTCATGCTGTCCATATTGCATGTGGTGATAATAGCCCTGCTCTGCATCACACGCATAACCGTCATAAGCATGCTGCCTTTGATCATTGATCCCATAGCATTGGTCATGCTGTCCATAATCTCTATGAGAATGCATGTCACAAAAATGTTCATGCTGCTGTCCAAATACATCTATTTGTTGTTGACTACTACCAAAACTTTGGTCATATTGTTGCCCATAAACATGCTGCCCAAGATTGCATGAAGATTGTTCAACATGACTACAATGGTGTTCTTGTATCCTAGGCTAACCATAAGTATGATGATTGGCAAGTCCATGAGCATAGGTATCAGCACGATGTCGGCCATATTCACTTGCTTGCCACTCCTGCATTGCATCAGGGTCTCCATGAGGCAACTACCCATATGGTTGTGTGGCATAGGAATCTCCATATGCATGCTGCTGATAGGAACCATGTTGTTGTCCATAGGGACAATGTGGTTGAGTATATGCATACATGCTATCTACTAATGTTGCTCACTGTTGCTTTAAACTTCAGACCATGTAAGCAACTGTTGCCCACTATTTCTTCAAGTCTCAGAACTGTTACTCATTGCTGCTGCAGATTTTAGACCACTTAAGCAACTGTTGCTCACTATTCAGGGCTCACAAACATATTCACCACTACCGTTTGAATTTAGAGCATCTTCATTCAATGATGACAATTGAGATGCAGTCATTGAGTATTTTGCAAGTGCATACGACACACTGTTATTGTCAGAATATAGTGTTTATGGATCAAGCATCAGTATTCACTATTTGACTCTACTATTCTTATTCCGCAAGCTGCTGCTGTAACTAATGTGTCCAACAACCAACAAAATTTGCTGTAATTGAATTTTCAAATCTGAGGCACATGGTATACCTATCTCCCACTGCATACATTCACCATACATCCATGAAGTCATACATTTACTGTCCATACATGTGCAAACTGCTTGGATGTGAATGATTGGGGCTCGGGCCCCCAATTTAGAGTACCTACTTGCTGCATCCAAATGTTCAAAAGAGTTGGACCAAACAACTCAAGTAGTATGTCAAGAGGCAGAATTGCTCTTGCTGATGTTTTTCCAAATTTGAAACAGATATTAGAGAGTCCACTCAGCTCTTCTAAAATATCCAACTTGGTTCCAACATCTGTGGTACATGATTTGCAAGCTACTGCTACTTCCGATATAAAAAACACACTGCATTAACAAAACATAGCATGATCCTGGGAGCCATTGCACCTGATTTCCCACGGGTTTTATACAGGTGAAGTAGTTTCGTTGTGGCAGTAAGAGCGACACACTTCATGTTCAGCCAAGATTTGGCAGCAGTAACTCAACTTTAACCAGTAGCAATGGTGCCTGTTTTAGCTAAGTAGCAAGAGTAATCTGTCAAGAATGATATGGCCAACAAGGGCTATCCATAGTAGATGAACTATAGCTCATTTTGACCACAATGAGAAGAGTGAGCAGCAACGGATAATTTGTTGAATAGTAATACTTTCAAATTAGCAATTGTGGCCATTCAGATAGTGTGAGCAGCAGGAAGTTCACCAGAGTCGGACAGCAAAGAAGTAGGGAATTTCTCACAGATGGAACTGGATGTCCTCCTACACGTTGCGGAATGCACCATTGTGTCACAGCAGAGTGATGACCATTTGCCACTAATAAAGGCTTATCTTCTGACCCTGTCTACACTCTCAAAATGTGCATGACTGAGCTTGATGAGTCCTGTGCTGCAAAGTTCTTCAAAGAGAATCTTGCAACTGCCTAAGAGATGACCTCAAGATCTGGGATTTCTACCCTGCTTAGCACTCTGGGAGCACTGGTGTAATGCACAATCCTGAGACCCGGCTCCTCACGTGCAGGAGTTATCAAGATTCCCAGAATTCACCAGGATTCTGCCCCTTTTATGAGCCCATGATTGAGATTGCACGTTAAAATGAAGGCCTGCTTTCTGCAACACTCTTCTCAGGTCAGAGACACAGAGGCCATGGGTTGAGGTCGCAAGCTTGTCCAATCCTACTGCATTGATGACGCCGCCTGTCATGACTTGAAACTCTAGTGCAACTCATAGAAGAAAGGGCTTTATGTTGTTTTTCCTGTGTCAACATACAAATACAACATGCACGCATACTCGCCTATACGTAGAAAGTATGTAGAGATCGAGGTTTCCATATTTCTACTTGCTCGGATGGGGTATACCTCGAATCAGGGTCTGCCCTTGTAGGATAATAGACAACTTTGTGAAAAGAGCTATAATCTCTTGCCAATCAGAGAAGCTAAAGATACCAAATAGACACAGAATTTCTTCATGGCCTTAGAGTGGGCTCTGCTAAGCTATGTGGTTGGAGCATAAGCCATTATGTTACTGATGGTAACAATGTCAGGCCTTGGAAGGTTGTGAAAGGGCATAATTGTGGTATCCAAAAACTCTCTGCAGCCCGTACTGGCCATAGTGCCATTTTTCCTATTCCTCCTGTTGGACATCTATTGGAAGTACGAGCACAGCTTATCGACCTACTGTGGGCCAGACTGCTCCCTTGCGAAGCAGGAAAAGCGCTCTAAGTCAGTGATCAACAGTGAGAGGAATGTGCTTATTGTCCTTGCAGCACTGGTCCTGTACTGGCTGCTGTATAATGTCACACACATGCTTGTGCAGCTCGAGAAGCTCAACCAGCAGGTGAAACAACTGAAGTAGAGGAGCAGCTCATCTGACGAGAGAACTTTCCCACACATGCCTGCAAGCTTGTCAATGATAAAAACACCTCGAAGGGCAACACCCTGGCCAGGAATGAGGACATTGTAGGCTTTCGAAAAGGTTTTTGTTAAGTCAGCAACAAGTGGATATTTCAGGTCACCCAAACCGCCAGACTTCCTGTCAGTCTGGATCCATGCAAGGTGGGAAAACACACTATCAATAGACACACCAAGCACTTCAGTGTTTAGCTTCTCAAACTCTGCATAACAGTCACTAAAAGCAGTGATTTCTGTAGGGCAGACGAATGTGAAGTCAAGTGGGTAGAAGAAGAGCACAACATACTTCTTGCCCCTGTAGTCAGAGAGTTTCACGTTGATGAGTTCTTGATCAAAGATAGCTTCTGCCTCGAAATGAGGTGCTTCATTTCCTACAAGTGGAAGCTCACCCGCAGTCACGACCAGGGGGCGGGATGGGGCGTAACATCTAGCAGTAGCAAGTCCTGCACCTTCTAGTTGTGATGTTTCCAGATTTGATATTGCAGTTCGAAAAATGTTGCAAAGACATTGCTGAGCAAGTGAGAGAAGCTTTAAGATAGTGGAGCCGCAGTATGCCGCTCAGCTCTGTGAGCTTGCCCGTATTGTCGAAAATCTTCCAAAGGTCCTGTGCTTGAAGAAGAAGAAGCAGAAGAAAGAGACATGGATTGGCAGCAAGGATTGCAAGGAAGGGGTTCTTTGCCGCACTTCTAGTTTCTTTGTGTTTGTTTTCGTGCTTGCAGTAGATAGCCCTGGTCTGCTTTGCGTATCCCTAAGAAGCAACCTTGTCTCCTCCCTTTGGCAATCCAGCCCATACTTGGAGCCTTCTATGGCTTTTGTATGCAGTATGGAAGGTCTTTGGAGTACTTCTCAGACAGTGCATCATGTACCTGCAGACATCAAGCTACGGATGAGCTTGAGTTTGCACATTCACTTCCAAGTTCTATCGAGTGAAGTTGCTGATTGGTCGGGCTTTATTCTTCAGTGGTTGCTTTAGGATCATGACAGTTCCAGCCATATTGTCTCCGGAGGTTGTCAATTTGAGTGGATTCAGGAGTATGACTTTGAAGAAGATGCGGCTTCATTTGATGAGGATCCGCATTTCGCCATCGCATACACCGACTCGGAATTGTTACATGAGTTTGATTTGCAGGCGGCAAATCACTTTGTTCTGGGATCTATTCAAGAGAGCCTAAGCAATGATCTGAATAGGAACTTCTCTCATCTGAGTGATTCTGCAAATGTGAATATGCTTTTGGAAGATCTGATGAAGTTGAAAGGAGGAGATCCGGAAGGTGACAGCATGGAGGTCTTGCAATATCTTTTGGAATATGCAGAATTTTCATCTCAATATAATCAAGCAGCTTCAAAGAAGCTGCCTGCTGTAAATGACAATTTCTCTGAAGAACCCAGCGAAGTGCCTGTCAATGCTGAGCAACAAGCCATATTTGAAGAAACTGCTTTGATTAGTGATCAAAATCTCAACACACAGAGAGGAGACATGGATTGCTCGATGCAGTTGAGAGCTCCAACTGGCTTCTTCGGCGACTGCCTTTCAGGCCGCAGAGGCCAAGCCTTTCTTTGCTGTGACAGATCGTCTCTTCTGCCTCGGAGAATGGCCCTCCCTGCGCATTCGATGCCCTTGCGCAGTGTCTCGATCAAAGCTACCACAACTTCCACAGCAGTGTCAGAATCTTAGGGAGGTGAAGTGGTGGCAATAGGTGAGGCACGAATACCATGGCTGGAGTAAAGCCTCAAAAGGCTTATCACATTCCATTTTTTCTCTACAGGTATCGCACCCTGTGCTGACGGGATGGACAATGCAAACTCAGGGTACTTACAGCTGAGGGCCACATGAAAAAAAACCAAGGTAAAGTGCTGCTCAAAATGGAGCTCAAGGTCAGGGTAATTAAGCTACACAAGCCTTAGAAGCCATAGCAAGTCCAGGTGTGAGCTATGAAGATCCTTGGCTGCATATTTTCATGGAAGCCCAAAAGAAAAAGCTTGAAAATAAGAAGAAGCGTCCTTTGTTGAAAAATAACTGTAGCTTCAACCTTCACTCACTGTTGTTATCTCTCTCTTCACCAAAATACCTTCAAAATTGGCTTGAGGTTTTAAAAAACAAGCTGCCATCTTTGTCTTTTGGCCTCCAAATTCGGTCAAACCTCCAGCCATAGTTGTGTAAACTCCCAAGAAAGCTGCCATCTCTATAGTACTTCTTGGCTGCTGGGGTTCTTCAATGCTGTACCTGTGCACAGTAAGGTTTCTTGAGACTGAAAAAGGAACTAAATCTAAAGGAAGGAGAGAGAAAGGAAGGACCTAAAAACTAGGCTCTGATACCAACTGTAATGAAGAGAACTAGGGAGAGAGAGAGAGGAGAGAGAAGACTGCAGGAAGAGAGAGAAAGAGGGTGATGAGAAGAGAGAAATACTAGGAGTAGAGAGAGAAAGGCAAGAAGAGGAGAGAGAAATGGCTGGCAGCCATGGAAGGACAGGGAAGAAGTTGAAGAAGCTGAAAGGACAAATGTGTATTCATAAAATGGTACCTATTGTAATGAAGGAGACCTAACTGTCCTAACTAAGGGGAAAGAGAGAGAGGACTGCAGAAGAAGAGAGAGAAAGAGAGTGACGGCGAGGAGAGAGAAAGACTAGAAGTAGAGAGAGAAAGGCAAGAAGAGGAGAGAGAAATGGCTGGCAGCCATGGAAGGATAGGGAAGGAGGTGAAAGGACAAATGTGTATTCATAAAAAATGGTACCTATGCAATGTCCCTTACACCTTTTATACTTAGGTCAACTTGACCTAAGTATTTTCCCTCCATTACACATTTTTTTCTAAATACATCAAACTTTAAACATGAAATAAGTTGTAATAAATATTAGCTTTATAATATATATATATATATATATATATATATATATATATATATATATATATATATAATGGTATATAAAAATCTCATCTTTTCAAATAATGTAATTAGATATGCCATTTTAACATATGTTACTTTTAATAATGTACATTTATATTTACAAAAATATTACATATAAGATAACTTCTTTTACTTTTATCACATTTTTATTTTTCACTTAAATGTATGTTTTTTAAAAATCATATATAATAGGGATCACCTTTTACGTTTCAGTTATTTATAAACAAAAATCTAGTTTTAAAGCACCGACAAGTTTTTATCTCAACGATATTCTTGAAATTCTCAAAGTTGGTAGTGGATACCGAGTTATTAAGGAATATAGTGGCACATGTCTAAGTTTTCATATCCACAAATATAAAGGTGCACTTATTGACAATGGTAAGAAATTTCAGCATTTCACAATGTGACTTGTCGTTGTTTGGTGAACCTTTTATCTCTTATAGCTTAGAGTGTCTTTATCAAATCCATTATTGGGATAGTACGAGACACCATGAGCAATTTTAGCTATAAGATGTTCAATACAATTTGGATCTATTGTGTCGTAGGGCTCATTGCTGATGTTCATGCATAGTGTGGTGAACTATGGTACCCGTCCTCACACCAAATAAAGTAAAAAAATTGCAAAATAAAAAAAAAGTTAAAAATAAAAAATATAACTTTTAATTTTGGATAGAAAATATCATTTGAAAATTGAAAAGAATATATAGAAAAATTACACAATCCATTAAAAACTTGAAATTCTCATTAAAAATATTTAAAATTTCACAAAAATAATTGAAAAAATCTAGAAAAATCCTCAAATTTCCACACTTTTGTTTTTTTAACCTTTTCAATTGGCTCATTTTAATCCAAAAAACAATAAATTTATATAAATTTCTAAAAATATAGAATAATAAAAAATTAAATTACTAAAAAATACATGCCATACTTTTGTCTTTGTCCTTCTATTGTCAACTTTCAAACTAGCTAGAGTGCATTTTGGTTTTCTTCATAGATGGATTAGGATGCATACACACACCCTATAGGTATGTTTTTTTTTTTGTGCAAGAGAAATCACATTTAATTCGTAAAATGAACCGAGGAGTCGATTACAATTTTTACATTCATCCGCACCCAACACACTAAGTAAACACACACATCATAATTTGTAATAAAAGAAAATAACCCTCACTCATGCACATGCTAGCTAAAAAGTGCTACACACATGATCATTTTTAAGAATGGATTTGCATTTAGAGACCATAGGAGTCGGGATTGCAATCGCACATTACGCTTAATACACCAATCAATTTAATAAAGGTTGTAATGGATAATTAAGGAATCACCATTTTCTTTTCTAAGGTTTATCACCTAATAAAATTTTCATCCATTGATAATAAGTTCTGTAAAAATCCACAGAAAATTAAGTTAAATCAACTCACGTCTCACTGATTATTAAATCAATGAATGTGCTACATAGGAGTGTGGGTGATGTAGTTTCCTAATCTATTGATATTGACATGATTATGTGATGTGCCCACCTATTGGCTATCCAAGAACATTTTGATAGTCCATCGAGAAGTGAATGTAAGTGTCGCAGCCTGGCACTCCCATGGAATGTCAGGAGATTTGTTGCCTAGGGTTTCCCGAGTCCACCTCGAAACGGAACGTTGGTGTGGTCGAACCCACTAGGATCGACCTAAAACTTGAGTCCCTAGTGGTCAAGGTCTCCTGACAACAAGTGTCGGGTCCTGGACATTCTACCTTACGGGAGTTACCGAATCCGAAGTAGATCCATACCCCACTTGGTTCAAGGAGAATGAGAAACAAGAGGGATGTGTCACCACCTCTTTGCCCATAGGGCATAATCCCATTCCATTCCCCTAAAATGGACTAAATTGGGTACTAACCCGCACTGCCTAAAGATGGAACGATGACAAAATCTGTGAGAAGCCTCCCAGTTCTCTAGGACCACCTTTCCATAGGACAGACCCGTCGAGCCCATTTGCTTCCCTCAATTGGCGTACTTTAGTTATCTAATTAGCCCCTATCACATTTATGTGCAACATTTAAAAACAACTTCCTTAATTAAGCCTTTTCGGGAACATGATTCATTGACGTAATCTTACGGCACTAAAACCAAAACAATTTCAGAGAGGTCCCTTGGAAGTAAACTTAATGTTAGTATTTTAGTTGAGATATAAGGCTTGTTCAGAAGGGACAATATCCGCAACTCGTGAGGATGCATCTTATTTACTCCAAGATTTTGCCCTTGCACTAGTAGCAGGGGCCCTCAAGAATCTATCTCAAGTCATGCAGATAGTTTGAGTGGGACCCGGAGGCAGGGAGTTTATAGCCAGAGCCCCCAGGCATCCGAGCATCCTTCTACATTCAAACCAACCCGCGGAGCGACCTCTCATGGTAGGTTCGGTCCACTTTCCTATCATTACTATTTAGAACCCCCTTGGGTAGGGTTGGTGGCTAGGATTGGCGGCCAGCTAGGGGTGGTTTAGAGTGCCCTCCAAAAGTTCCAACCTGATTCATTATTCCCATTTCCTTTATGATTTTGGGGTCATAAAATCTTTTTACAAGCGGTGTTCCTAAATTTATAGGCACAAACAATGGTGTAAGGGAGTGCTGGGGACATGTGCTAAGGTGGAATCCCTATCTTTGATGCTTAGCATTTGTCCTTCTTACATTGATGGCAATTTCCAATATCCTTCGAGGGATAGGGAAGACCCTCTTTCCGACCCTACTCCTATGTGATAGGAGCGAGTAATTAAACAATCAGATCTATATCCGATAGTTCTCGAATGGTAACCTCAGGGAAGTTACTATATGTATATCCTCTACATCACATGCATTCAAGGCCTATTTATAAATATCCTTATCTGTGAATTTTTCTTGAATATAACATAATCCTTTTTTATTCAATATATAAATAACTCCTTTATATTATACCCTTCTATATGTGAAAATTTATACAAAATTGGTATTTTTAAAATACCTTATTTTGAACCCACGTGATGCACACATATATTCATGAGTAATTTACCCGTGATGGTAGCTATCCTAGCTTGCTAACATTTAGTCCAGGGTTCTTGTCTTGGAAAACCGACACTCGAACTCGCTTGTATTAACATCGGGTTGTTTCATGGTTAAAGGTGATGTCTTCAAGGTTTTTTCAGCTTTATCGAGGCCAGATGTAGAATAGAGACCAATGAGTGTTTTACTTGTATCAAGGTTCTCTTATGAATGTAACAATAGTTTGTCTCACTTACCTTTAAACCCTAAATAGGTTGAGTTAAGTCCTATCCTTGTGTATATAAGATTCATCTCATTGAACTACCCTATCCTTGCGTATATAGGATTCATCTCATTGAACTGCCTTGATCAATTAAGTTTAGCCCTTCATATGCATGTCCTATAACTATCTTTAAGATGAATCCCTAGCAGTGTAGCTGAAACTATCCATGATACCATGCAATCTAGATGCGATTCCTTCTTAGGACGATGATGTAATGCGGAGTTCTACTCTTGGGAATTTATTTCAAGGCACTTATGCAAATCATAAATAGAGACTTGTATTTGTCTTTTGTGCAGGGAACACGAAAGTCATTAGGACTAATGCAAGTGCAAGCTAGTTCTCTCTAAAGGTTTATAGGAGCCGAATACCCAGCTTAGTATTGCAATGACCTAAACATACTTAACCGTTATCATAGCAACTCATGATCCTCATGGACTTGATTCAAGCCTTTACTCCTATCTTTCAAATTTCACAAATTTTGCGATGCAAAAAGTACAATTTCTACGTAATGATGACTATGCTTTATCGTCTCGATAACCCATTTTTCAGTTTCTTTTATCTTTCAAGCATGCCAATGCTAGTGCATAAATCTAATACACTACGAACACAATCAATAAATTCCTTGTAATAGTGTGTGCAAATGTGAAATCTTTTGTGCAAGTTGTTCATTCTAAGTCATGCCAGAGTGCAATAAAACACAAATTCCAACATGTTTGAATGATGCAACCCAATTGGTGGTTAGTTATAATAAATTTTTGCCACAATACTTCTCCCTTCCCAATGAAGTCGATCTATTTTTTTAAGAGTTCCCATCAAAGTAGTGTCGCGGTTCCTTGACCTGCAGCTCCATCGGTTGAAGTAGGATTGGCGCTCAATTGGACCTTACTTCACTTGGGAGGCATCGTATAATTCAGCTTTTTCTTCATGGCTACGCATCCAGGCTACAAGAGAGTTGACTCCTTATGGAAGGAAAGTGCTCATGAGAACCCTCTCAAAGAGGGGGGGAAAAATAAAGGGAAAGCTCGGAAGCCTCCAAGGAAAAATTTCTCTCTCTCTCTCTCTCTCTGTGTGTGTGTCTTTGTCTCTCTGTCTCTTTTTCTCTTACTCTCTTTTCTCTTACTCTCTCTCTCTCTCTCTCTCTCTCTCTCTCTCTCTCTCTCTCTCTCTCTCTCTCTCTCTTCTCTCACACTCTTTCTCTCTTTTCTCTCACACAAACTCTCTCTTTTCTCTTACTCTCTTTCTCTCTTTTCTCTCACACACACTCTCTCTTTTCTCTTACTCTCTCTCTCTCTCTTTCCAGTCAGACAACAAGGAAGAGTAGCGATCCCGATCCCCTCCTCTACGCCTAGGGGCTTTTATAGTGTATTAGGGGGGGGGGGGATGGTATGGTATGGAGCCCCCCACTATCCCCATTAGGGCCACCATGCAGGGTATAGCCAATGCCCCCCCTCCAGGTCATCCCATCATCACTCGGCACACTCGTCGTTCATCCCTACAACTTTTCCTCTTCCAGCTAGAGCTTCTTCCCACGGCCGCTCATCATCACACGGTAGCCCTCCCTCCATCACCACACGGTAGGGCCCCCCTCTCCGTTCGCCAGCTGGCGGCATGAGTAAGGGGGACGTCGATTCTTTTTTTTTTAAACTTTTCGTTAATTACAGGGTGGTCATATGACGAGAGGGAGGGAAATATTACAAATTAGTTCAATCGCAGTTCAATAGTGTTCATGTGTTGTGGTTTGTTTGGTTTTTGGTATTTTGTTGGTCTCGATGTTACAATGAAGGGTATGATATGTATGTTTTTTTTACTACTTGATATGGGGATCAGGGTGCAAGTGTGTTGCATATCATGAAGCTTTCGGTTGTATGAGTGGCTGGGTTATGTCAAAATTTCTTTCGGATTGTGATTTCTTTGGGGTGGTCAATGGCCATGTGTACACACTAATACTTTAATCAATCTCTTGTTTATTTTTGTTCTACTCTTTTATAGGTATTTTTTTGTCTGTAGAGTGTGTCTCTTGTTGTTATCTGAGTGGCACCTCAACAAACCATAAGTCAAGTGAACCATGCTTAAGAGTTATCATGGAGACCAAAGCCTAAAATGTGAACCCCACTCCCCTAAACAAAAGATGTTGAGCCTTACACTCTAAATATATAGGGACTTAAAAACCCTTTAAAAACCCTAAACCTTATACTTTAAACCTTAAGTATTAACCCTAAATCCTATATCCTTAAACCCTTGATGATAAACCCCAAACATATACCCTCTATGCTAAGCTTGAGTACATTGAAGTGCTTGAGTGATGCTTGCATGGTACACACTCAAACTCTTCTTACTAAAGACATGAGATCCAATGGTTGGACTTTTGTCTTTAAGGTGGCTAGATGGGTTGTCAATTCATGCATCTATTGGTCAAGTCAGTAGCAAGAGATCCACTCTCAAGAAAATATCACTTTTTTACTCATGCTAGCTTAAAATGGGGTTAGGTCAATAGGAAGATATCCACTTGAAGGAAACATCCCCTTTTTTCCCATACTAGCCATTTTTAACTTGCTCCTCATGGACACATTGCAAACTCTCGTGGTCTTCTAGACTTCCAGTATCAGCAATGCAATGTCTTCCGAAATAATTCTAAATAAATGTAGAAGGTGTAGCCCTAATTAGTTTGTGGAAGTTGATATCTAACATAAGCAACCTAAGATGTATGACTACAGTGACCCATTATGCAATCCTTGTGAGGTATGTGCCAAATGACTCAATAGATAATGGTTTTCTATGCACAAGGACTAGAGAAGAGCCTAAACGTGCCTAGCTTCATGAACTCTTTGCACTTGTAAATCATGGAAAGTCAACTATGCAGGGTGGAATGTTAGTCATCAAACACGTTATCCATCAAACATTAGTCATCTTCTTATATCCATGTTCCTTATGATTCACATCCACAACTTTTCCAATCCTTGTTGCACAAATAAGATCAATTATATAAGCATTAGATCAAGCTTTGCCTATGGTTATTTAAAAGATAAAAAGGAGAGTCATATGATGTAAATCTTCTTTGTATAATATGACTTCAAGTTGCTTATAGAACGCAAGGGATAGTAGCTTGGCAAGACAAGGGGATTTTGAGGTCTCTTTTATGTAAATGTGAGGTCTCTTTGGGGCAAAGCTTGAGCATGTGCTCAAGCTTGTACCGATCCTCATCTCCAAGGCAAAGGTTGGTAATATAGTTTCCCATCTACCTTTGATGGTGACAGAGTAGTTTCCCCCTCTCTCATTGAGCTTGAGCACATGCTCAAGATGGTATCAACATTATCTTTTTTATATTGACTTCCTTTCTATTTTAGATGTATTTGAGAGGGAGATTGAGCATATGATCAAGCCTATAGCAACTTTTGTGTTTCATATGACTTTAAGGTTTTTGAGATGCCGAGGAGGGAAACTTGGCAAGATAATGTGACACAGATTGAGCATGTGCTCAAGCTTATATAGACCCTTTCCATTTTTATGTGGATTTGAGTTCTCTTGGGGAAAATCTTCAACATGTGCTCAAGGTGTTATCAACACTGTCTTTTTTGTGTTGACTTCCTTTCTCTTTTAGATGCATTTGAGAGGAAGCTTGAGCAAGTGATCAAGCCTATAGCAGCCTTTTGTGTTTCACATGACTTTGTGGTGTCTTTTTGACATAGGGGAGGGATACTTGGTGAGATAATGGGACACAAGTTGAGCATGTGCTCACATCTATATAGACCCCCTCCACTTTTATGTGGCTTTGATATCTCTTTAGGATAGATCTTGAGCACATGCTCAAGCTTGTATCCACCCACTCTCTATTGGGAAGGAGCTTAGTAATATTGTTTCCCCTCTATATTTGAGATTGAGAACATGGTCACACTTATATCAATCCTCTCTCACTTTGAGATGAGTTTTAGGTACCTTTGGAACAAAGCTTGAGCATGCTTTTATCAACCCTCTATTTAAGTGGGAGGGCAAGGAGCTTTGCAAGAAAGAAAGATGCTAGGGTTTGGTCAAGTTTGTATCAATCATTTATTTAAGTGGGAGGGCAAGGACCTTGGAAATAAAGTGAGACAATAGAGCTTTCTAGCATCAACTCTCTCTTTATTATGTGACTTACATTGTCTTTGGGACAAAACTTGAGCACGTGCTCCAAGATTGTATCAACCCTCTCCTTATGGGAAATCATCTTCTTAAGAAGGTTCCCCCCTCTTCCTTTGAGGGCATGGAAAATTAGTTTGTCCCCACTCATTGAGATTTCTATAAGATAGTGCACTCTCAGACTTGGATCCACCCTTCACTAGGGAGGTGCTTGGTAATATTGTTTCCTCTCCATCTCTGAGGGAAATTCAGTAGTTTCCCCTCTCTCATTGAGCTTCCCAAGCTAGTATCAACATCATCTTTTTTATGCAGACTTTATTTTTCTTTTAGATGTATTTGAGAGGGAGCTATGATGAATCCTATAGTAACCTTTTGTGTTTTGTATGAGTTTGAAGTGTCTTTGACATGGGGGAAGGAAACTTGGCAAGATAATGGGACAAAGCTTGAGCATGTGCTCAAGCCTATATAGACCTTGAGTTAGTATCAACCCTCTCTTTATTATACGACTAAAAGTTTTCTTTGAAACAAAGCTTGTGTGTGTGCTTGAGATCACATCAGCCTCCTCCTTATGGGGAAGGAGCTTGTTCAGAGGGTTTCCTCCTTTTCCTTTGAGGGCATGGAAAAATAACATTGAGATGGCTATGAGACAACATGCTCTCAATCTTGGATCCACTCTTCACCTTGATAATATTTTTTTCCTCCATTTGTGAGGGTAATACTATAGTTTCACTCTCTCATTGAGCTTGAGCACATGCTTAAGCTGGTATCAACACTATTTTTTTAATATTAGCTTCCTTTCTCTTTTGGATGTATTTGAGAGCGAGCTGTAAATTTTCATATAAAAAGAAAAAAAAACCATACTATAACATAGAAACAAGGCTTGATCCTCATGCTCTAGCCTTGTTACACATTCATGAACATAAAATGTATTTTTTTCTTAATTTTCTAGGTGCAAAAATTAAAATTTCCTTATTTTTCCCATTTATTTATTCATAAAAATGTAATATTTTCTTTTTTATGTGTCTTCACTCATGGTATTGACTAAACATTGATTTTTCTCAATTTTTATCCCATATACATTCCATTTCCCAACCCAAAATTGAAAACATTCTCATTTTCCCTCATTTAAGACGCATTTCAAGTTTTAAATTATTAATTACGACTATATATGACTAGAGTTCTACATTTTTTCATGTACAACACTCAAATATACTTAAATCATGATTCATACAAATTTTCTTTCCATATGCACATCATTAAAGCCATCAAAAATCAAAACAATGCAATTTTCTTTCTAAATTTGAGCATACTGCTTATTTGCGTATTACGTGTTTTTATGAAATGGTTTCGGACAGCCAACGAACCCATCATTTGTTCCCCCACCATTCTAGACATTGCCTCTCATCCTTTTTTTGATCTTGGAGCAATTCGGTCCATTTCGGACAATCATTTTTTATTCCTCTTTCTGCTTGATTCTCTATGTGTGATTAGCCTCTTAGAGGAGAGAGAGACTTAAAAAAATCAAAATTTGGATTTCCTCCATGAAAATTAGAGTGCTCTGACCAAAACCAAGCCCTCAGAGAGTAGATAAAAAATGTGCACTTGCGGTTCTTGATCAATCTTAGCATCTGAGAGGCATGGATCTCCCAAAAAATGGGTGCAGAAATTTTTTTCAACCCCCTCCTTCCTCACAACTGAAATTTTGAGTTTTCTTTCATTAATTAAGGTTACAATTTTAATGTTTAAAATATCTAGTTCATGTCTTTGTGTTCACACTACAACCAAAGTAGATTTTTCACTTTTGGAGCAACAAACAAGCTTGGATTTGAGATCTATCTGCTGCCGAATGGCTTTGTGATGTCGAAATCTATAAAGTTGGGACCTAGCATTCACTTTTCGGCTTCCAAATCATTCTGCTAGATGGCTTCGTGATGTCAAAATCTATAAAGTTGGGACCGGCCATACACTTTTCAACTTTTGAATCATGTAGTTGCTTCATAATGTGAAACCTTGCGAGGATTAAATGAGGGTTCAAACGGACTCTGATTGATGAATCAAGACTTGCATTGGGTTCTTGGCATCGAAGTCCATCTAGGAAAAACTCTAGCTAGTCAATCTAGAAGCATTCAATCTTGCATGAAACTTTGGTCTTTGGCACATCCTGCCACTTTTCTGCTCCCAAAATGGGCTCCAATGCTTCAAAAACGAGGCCCAAAATTTGGCTCTCATTGGTGACCATGGATAGGGTGACTCAACCCGTCGATTCCCATGAACTAATCTACACAGAAAACAATCAAAGCAAGCATCAAGTTGCCACCAAAATTATAATTAACTAGGCACAAGAACAACTCTCAGCCCATGCCCTGACAAAATTAAGGCATGAAAATCCACAAGGGATAAGGTAGCATAATCTTACAAAAATCTAGAGCAAGTTGCTAACCAGCTGCTCTAACATGGACTGGCTAAAAAGCGTATCAAAGAGGTCCTCCTAGTGGTGGTCTGAACTACCTGCCTAGCTTAGGACAATTAGACCAGGATCTCCTACTAGGTGAGGATCCATATAGCCTAGGCATCATATTTTTCTTGTAACACATTTTCTTCCAAGGATTCCATACTTGGGCATGTAAAAAGAAGGGAGCTAAGCACAGAGTGACCCAAGGATAAGAGGGCATCAGCCTCAAGTCTTGACTCGGTACCCAAGAGCCTACCAAACCCTTGTAAGGCGACACTTAATACTTTTCTATTTTTCTCCAACCTTCCTTATTTTCCTTCTTTTCCAGCTAGATGCCACCCCTAGGAAGATAAGGCCTAACTCGTCCCAGGAACCTACCGGGACTTCGCAAGGCGATGAGCAACTGCTTATGGGAACTTTCTTGTTTTTTCTTTTCCTTTTCTTATTGAGGGGCTAGAACCCCTTTTTACAAACCTTTATAATTTTTGTTTTTAGATAGATTCTTTAATAGCCTCACTCTAGCAGGGACTCCTAGGACAATTGCCTAGCAAGTAGAAAGGACAGGGCCACAAGGACTACCCTCTAACATAGGTTTTATCACTTGAGAATGTCCTGAGAGGAGGTAGACAACTACTCAAATCTCTCCCAAATGTACCTAACCAAACCCTAGGACTTATACCTTGATTGCCCATCCCCAACAAACGAAAAGAAATTAACCCCACATACACATATAACATTATCTGCTTAAGGGAAAAACTCGAAAAGGGGAGGATACCACCTAGAATGGCTAGAAGAAGCTTATGTGCAGCAAAGGCTCCCTTTAGGCACTTTGTCCAACCTGTGTGATACAATCACTAAAACAGAAAACCATTAAACGTACCTACATCAAATAGATGCATGGCCCTCTTTACCTAAAGGAATATAACAATTCAAAAAAGAAACAACCCTCTTGGCCTAACATAAATCATTTTTCTTCTAACCAAATATGGTCTACTTGGCATGTAAATTATACATTGTGAAACTAACCAAGCTAAACCAAAGTCACAAGTCCAAGCCTTCCTAGTGATATAACCTCAGTATGGGCTATTCCTCTTTGTGTGCTATTAGCTGAATGAATAACCTCCTTAGGCACGAGTGTCTTATCATCTAAATAGACTGGTTGTTCTAGCTTTCAAGAAACTCCACCTATAAGGAGAATCATAGATTTATGACCATTCAACCTTTCCTTATTTGAATCATTACATGCATCAATAGTACAACCCAAACTATGTAAAGCTTCAGTCCTAGGCCCATCACACATAAATGCATCTTAGGGTGGTGCATATCATCAGATGTATCAATATGGCCTTTGGTCTCCTCCTGGGAATTCATCAAAGCATAACCATATGGAATGCTTGGCCTCTCACCTAATGCATCAATAGTATTTTTAGGGGCTTTGGGCCTCCAAATCCATCTTACGTTTCTCTTTATATGCTTATACATTCTCGATTTTCCACATTGGTCCAATGGACTCAATGTGGGCTTATTGTTATAATCAAATGGCCTCACATCCTTATGACTTCCATAAAGCATAGGTGGACCTTTGGCATCATTTATCTTCTTCATATGAGATGACTTTACTTGCCTTTATCCATTGTGCAACTGATTATTCGTAGGAGCCATTCTCCCACTAAAAGGAGTAGCATTTACTCGAAAGCATAATTCATCCATAAATTGGAAAGGTATTTCAAGAGCTTTACTAGGAGCACAACTCGAACCACTCATAGCGCTCTTATCCACACTTTTGGGCCCAATGGTTCTATTACTAGTGCTTCCACAACTACCTCTCGTGGAAGTGTTGTAAGCCCTAATAGGACTTGCTTGGCTTGAAGTCTTTTTGCCAAGAAGCACACTATCATTGATCATAGGACTCCCATTTCTTATTTGGAGGTTTTGGCTACCAAGATTCCTCACAGAGGTTTTCTAGGTATCAACAAATAAATGATCTCCTTGTAGAAATGGTTCGATACTACAATGCACTTGTAGTGAGCGGGGAAAACTCCAAAAGTTTTCCCAACATCTTTGATTATATTTTTCATAGTCAATTGTATGCATCTTAGCCTCCCTCAATGACTTAGGATATTGCATCGTCACTTGGAATTGTGTATCAAGCACTAGATCACTCATAAAGAGCTCATGTAGCACATCCTTTGGCGACATAGTGGCTCTTCTTGGCCAAAGCCTAAGAATATCATCAAAGGCTCTAGCATATTCTTTAGTAGATGTAGATGACTCTTGTCTAATCTCCATAAGCTACCCTAAGATCTAAGTCATGGGCACCTTCTTTTCATATTCATCTAAGAATTTATCACATAACTCCTTGAAGGATTTAATCGACCCTCTTGGGAGGTTCCAATACCATTTCCTAGCCTCTCCCTTTACGGTGCTTTAGAATACGAGCATCCAATGTATCACTAAACCCACTTGCAAGGTAGGCTAGGCCATATTCTTTCAAATGTAGCATCAGATCCTCATCTAGTAGCCCATGAAACATGGGAAGATCCTTGTTAAGGAGGAGGGCATTTAGTCTCTTCTTTGTGATCAAGATGGGGTTGTCAAAATCTTCATATTCATCTTGATTTAATACTCATGTGTCATGGTCTCTAATCTCTTCTGTTTCCACCTTTATTGGTGTAGAAGAGTCACTAATTCCCCGGGTTTCCCTTTCTGCCAACTCATAGAGTGGTCTAGGGAGCCCTATGGCTTTCAATGTATCATGTGGATCCTTTCTTAGAGGATCTTCCATACCTTGCCCATCCAAAGGCCATTCCCTAATGGATTTATGCAAGAGCTTTTGCCCTTCATCTAAAACCAATATATCAATATTATTTAAAGCTTCGAGTTGGACCCTTGCAGGGCAAGGGCTTCCCCTTAACAACTAACGCTTCCAATATCCTTGTGAGGTCTAGCTTCCAATATCCTTGTGAGGTCTAATAGTTTAGCATGGTGACCCACCACATGGGACATTTCACCCAAAAGAAAATTCCATTGTATATCGTTACTGTCTTATGGCGTTACAGCTTTGGCATGATCGTTCGTCGATGCCAGAACTGCCATGGGTTCCAACGTGCTTGTTGCATGTCCTCTAGGTTGATGAATGGTTGTGCATAGTGTTTCTTGAATAGAGATTGCACCAAGGCGAACCTTATCCCATGCCATCATGCTAGAGGATAGACTAGCCACTAAATGCGTACTTTCCACTTTACCTAAATCATTTCCGGTAGAGGATTCAATCTCCACGTAATTAACTATGTCTATTGAGGGATTTTGAATAGGGAAAGCCAAGTTTTGAAACCCTGGAAAAATCCCATTTTATAGATACTTTAGTGCATTCCTAACGGATGAGATTATAAATTTTAAGTCCCTTTGTGACCAAAGTCCAAAAACCACCACTTATTAGTAGCTCCCACAAAATGCACCACCTATTGGGACCTATAATGGGCCTCTATAATACTATAGGCACTAGCCGGGCCTCTATAACACTCACAAGACAACCCCACATAGCCTCACGACTAGGAGTGTCCCCTTGGACACATTACCCTAATGGCTACTATATAGATATTGATTTTGTAGTGGAACGTAGTCCAACGATTGTCCTTCCTTATTGCTCAGAGGGAGATCCCACACATCTTGGTGTACTACACCAACATAATACAAACATAGGAGGCAACCTCTCGACTATATGTCGTGGCCCCACTGCAGCTCTCTATTTTTTTCTAATTTTTAAGATGCAAAAACTAAAACTTTTCTTATTTTCTCTATTTTTTCTATTTATTTATTCATAAAATGTTATATATATTTTTTATGTGTCTTGACTTATCATATTGACTAAACATTCATTTTTCTTAGTTTTTATCCCATATGCATTCCATTTCCCAACATGAAACGGAATAAAATCTCATTTTCCTTCATTTGAGACACATTTTAGGTTTTCAATTATTAATTACGACTATGTACGACTATGGTTTCTTGATTTTTTCATGTATAGCCCTCAAGCATACTTCAATCATGATTCATACAAAATTTCTTTCCATGCACACATCATTAAAGCCATCAAACATCAAAACAATGCAATTTTCTTTGTCAAATTTGAGCATACCGCTTATTTGTGTGTTGGGTGTTTTTATGAAATGGTTTTGGGTAGCCACAGAACCCATCATTTGTTCAAAGACCAAATTTTCATGCAAGATTGAACGGCTATGGATTGATGACCTAGAGTTTTCCTAGATGCAGTTGGATGCCAGGAACCCAATGTAAGTTTTGATTCGTCAATCAGACCCCCCATTTAATCCCCACAAGGTTTCACCTTATGAAGTAGCTACATGATTTGGGAGCCAAAAAGTGCGTGGCGGGTCCCAGATTTATAGATTTTGACGTCACAAATTCATCCAGCCAGACAGATCTTGTTTTGCCCCTCCAAAAGTGAAAAATCCACTTTGATTGCAATGTGAACACAAAGAGATGAACTAGATATTTTAAACATTAAAACCTTAACCTTAACTAATGAAAGAAAACTCAATGTTTCAGGTGTGAGGAGGGAGGGGGCCCAAAATTTTTTTGCGCCTATTTTTTTGGAGATCCGTGCCTCTCCGATGCTGGGATTGATCAAGAACCGATTGCACATTCCTAATCTACTCTCTAAGGCTTTATTTTGGTCATGAGCACTCTGATTTTCATGGAGGGAATCAAAATTTTGATTTTTAGTCTCTCTCTCTCTGTGCTCTCCTCTCTCCTCTAAGGTACTCAAATCGTTGGTTTACTGTGCCCAAAAAGAATGGGGATTTGAGATTTGTTCAAGACATGCAACCAGTCAATAAAGTGACCATAAGAAATGTGGGTGCAGCTCCTGTGGTTGATGAGTTTGCAGAGGCTTTTGCAGGCACAACGATCTATTCTTTGGGTGATCTTTACTCGGGTTATGATCAATTTCACCTTGCAATTGAAAGCAGGGATATCACAACCATGAAGACTCCTTTGGGGTTATTACGGATGTGTACTCTCCACCAGGGTGCAACAAACTCAGTGGCACACATGACAAATGATATAAATAGGGTACTCAGGGATTTTATATCACAATTGATCAAAGCTAGAAGGGTACTGATAAGCATAACCATTTCTGTCACATCCATAAGAACTGGGCTGGTCAACCAAGAGAGCTTCACAAGTATAATAATAACTATGTTGCTGAAGAGGTGGATGCTCATAAGCATAAACATGTTGACCATAGTAGCCATTCTACTACCAAGGCTCAATGGAATGATACTCATCAGCATATACATGTTGGCCATAAGCATAAGCATTATATAAAAAGTGTACCATCACTATATACATGTTGGCCATAAGCAGAAGCATTTGATTCAAGTGTATCATCAGCATATGCATGTTGGGCATAAGCAAAAGCATTTGATTCAGGTCTTGCTGTTTTTTCCATTACCACCTTCATAAGAGCAATACACTGATTAGTTAAAACTCCAAGTTTGTCAATTTTAGCCTGTGTTTGAAGCCAACCTTGTTCACTGGAGCGTACTCTGCCCTGAGATTCAACACATGCATACTCCCAAAATACACAGTCCTCAAATCAGGACCAGCAGATATATTCAACTATACCCTGCCCTGAGATTCAACACATGCAGACCAAAAGAAAAGTCACCGAGTCCATACAATCCTTGCAATCCTTTTGGCTTGCCTTCTTCAGCCCTACCTTGAAAAATATAAGTCCAAAAAAGGTGTATGATAGCTTGACTCAAAAATTAAGATGTCTAGTATCAAGTAGAAATCTTGGTTTGAATTTAGGAGTAGCAATACCCCTCTCTGTTTAAGAATTTCCAGAACTGTCCACAGTGAACTGCTAATGAACTGTCGGTACTAAATACGCTCTAGCTTGAGAAATATGTGTCCAAATGAGATGTTTGATGGCTCCACTCGAAGCTTATGATGTTTAGTATCAATTCCAGTTATTCCTTTGTCGTTATAAAGATGCTACTAATTTCTGTAGCAACTTTCCCAAATCAGCAAGAACACTGATTAGACATGCACAAACCCTGCAATTACATCCTTAATACATCCAAGAATTGCTCTACAAATAGCCCAATTGATCCTTACTACATACTCTCAACCACTTGATCAAGCAAAACCCATAAGCATTGAGAACTCCAATAGTTGCTTCAAAATGGAGCTAACCACAAAACAAACTCCAATATAGCTTGAGTTGGTTGCAAGCTTCAAAGTACCCAATGAATTGAATCATACCAAGTAGATTCAAAGGTAGGAGGATACCCAATTACTTGAGCTTGCTTGATGAACTCCTCAAAGCCAATCTTGTAGTAAAATGCTTGAACCAAAATAATAGTATATCCCAGCATCATACTCTACTCAATAATGCTCCAATGGTTCTCCATGAACCATAGCTTGTTGAAGAAGGACCAAATGCTTAACCCCTATGTTGAAACGTTGCTGAATCTTCTTGAGCAGAAGTAGGATGAAGAATAAGACAAGTGCACCAAATGGAGAACTACTAGGTCTAATTAGTCCTCAGGTTAGCAATTCTTCAATTTGGATTTGAATTTCCTTTTGTTCAATCTGGTTATGTCTATATGGTGCTTTACATGGTGGTTGTGATCTAGGAATTAAATCTATCTTATGATCTTTAGGACGTACAGGTGGTAATCCAGGTGGTAAACCAGCAGAGCAAAAAAATCCTGGAATTGGAAAAGAAATTGTGTGTGCCTAGGATGCATCTGGTTTTCTTTAGCTTTAATTTCATTCACCCATATTAAATAGGATTTACTACTTTTCCATAATGCACGTTTAGCCTGAGTATGAGTAAGAAATGGAAAATTATTGAGAGTGTGCATACCATGCAATGTGATTTGTTTTCCTTGAGAATGGATTTTCATTGAATGCGTAGAATAATCTATAGCAGGGTTGTATTGATGTCGCCAAGGCATTCCTAAGATAATGTCACTAGACTGTAAAAGCACAACTAAGAAATTTCTTCGTTCAATATAATCACCAATTTTAATTTCTAAATAATGCATCTCTTTTGTTTCATTATATCTCGTACCTAGGAATGCATCCTTGATGCGATAATGTGTAGAAACTGTATGTAAATTCAATTCTTTAATCAATTTTGCAGAAATAAAGTCGTGTGTGCTCCCATCATCATGAAAAATAGTCTTTTCTTTACCATGCACAAGACATTTCATTGTTAATAAGGAATGGGGATTTGGCATACATGGCAAAGTATTGGAAGTAGTACCAATGTCATCATTGTCTTCCGTAAAATCCAGCATCTCTTCACATTCTTCATCTTCTATTGCTCCCAAATAATTGATATGAACAATTGGCTTTTTGAATTGACAATTGGCCGCTAGATGTCCAGGTTGATGACATTTGTAACAAACTATGGGTTTTGCTTTGGATACATAATTGGTAATGGCATGAAGTTTAGGAATGTTGGGATTTGACTGGAGAGATGGCTGAGGGTTTGAATTTGTGTTTGATAGCAAGGCAGGTGGTTGTGTCCAAGATTTACAGAATGAAGATGGAAGAAAACGACTTTGATTGAATCTTCAAAAATTTGAATTGAATTGTTTGGAACCAAAGTTACCATTAGTTTGAAATTGTTGTGGTCGCTTATCTCGTCCTTGAATTTGTCTTCAGTGTCATGGGCCAAGGAAATTGCATCTTCGAGAGTTGTTGGCTTAAACATATTGACCTCTACATAAAAATGTCCAAGTAAGCCAGACATGAACTTGCATTTATGGGTTGCTTCAGGTACATCTTCGAGCATTCGTAGTTGCAATAAAGTGTTTCAAAAATGCTCAGTATATTGTGAAATAGGCTCACGATCCCTTTGTTGTAGAAGATCCCATTGTTTGATTGCTTTTTCATGGAATTGGAGTGAAGGAAATTCTACAAAAATTTCTTTTGGAAAGTCTCCCAAGTAGTGGGACAATCAATGCTTTTGCAGACAATAGTCCACCATAGGGATGCTCGGCCAACTAGATGGTTAGTGACACATTTAATTTTGTCTTTCTCAGCATATGATTCTTCATGGAAATAATCATCAAATTGATTGATAAAAGCAAGTACAGTCTTTCCATCGTGTGATCCATTGAAAGTACGAAATTTGAAGTTTCTTTTACTTATCTTTGTTTCTTTCCGAATAGATTGCGCTTCAAGTGTTGCATCGATCATACGTCATATAAGATCTTCAGGTTGCGATCCATCTTGGTCGGTGATAGATCGTTACAGTTTTTCAATTGAACTTGCAAGGTTTGTCGTGCTCTTAGTTCCTCTTGAAGCTGCATCATAATCGAATCCAATTTTTGCTCCATCATTGGTTCGGGTAGGTCACCTTCAGCCATAAAATCTTCCATGGTTTGATCAGACATCCTGCAAAATTCCAAAAGACCTCACACACTCAAAACCTTGTTAGCAGGATGAGCGTAGCTCAAATTCGGGCTTACAAGGCTTATATATATTTTTTAAATTTGGCTTTTGTAGTATCTCTCCTTTACGATTGCAAAATTTGATATCATGGTCGTCTTCCAAGAAGATAATCTTGCGTATAGACTGAGTGTTGCCAATTGTTCACACTGGAATCTGGTTCTGTTAGTCCACAGGTGTGAACAGGGGCTTCCAGAGAATTGTAAGCAGGTTCATGTATAATCGAATAGAACTGCCGATATGGTAGGTAATTGAAATTGAAGCTTGGAAACTTTAGAACCTTTGGGGTTCTAAGCTTTAACTTTTTTAAAAATTAATCGTGATTTTTCTGAGGATAAGAGGACGTTGAAGTCCGTTTTGGCGACGTGTAGTACATACTGCCGCAGCCGACGGAAAAAAATGATGGTTGAAGCTTTTTAAAAGCTTCCCTTAAAGCTTTCTAAGCTTATTCTCCAAGCTTTAATGGCTATGGATAGAAATTATCTTATCTGATCAGAAGAAATCAATGACTTGATGTAGGATCTTTCCGCATGGTCCTCCGCCTGCAGAGGCCGATCCCTCACGATCTGAGTGTACAGTAGGGGGTTCTTGACTACCAGGAACACACTGGTATCGACCGTTTGCCACGAGACTGACTGTAGAGCTTGATCATTCCAGGAGATCTGTCTTCACGCGAGATGGTAAGCGATTGGAAGCTCTCGATCTTAGCTTCGCTCTGATACCACTAATGCACAGATCGGACGCCGTATGCGCACGTAGTGAGTGCCGGAAGGTCCCCAAGAACAAAAGAACTCTACTTTTGCACAAAAAACAAGGAAGAAAGCTTGCACGACATGAAGCAAGAGACTAATTGGGTACAATTTCCCTCCATGCCTTGTGTGAGCGCCCCACAAAGCATGTATTTGATATATTATTGATCTCCAAGCTCAAAAATAGCCCAATTTACAATTAGCACGCTTTAGCTTTTTTTTTTGCTTTTGTGCCACAAAAGAATTAAAGCTATTGGGCACTCAAGGAGTCGGTCGGTACCCAAATAGAATGTCAAATACAAATATTTAAATCGTGCACCCATGCGCATACAAAAATAATAAATAAATATCAAGCGCTTTAATAAATAAGTGCGTCAAAATATTGGCGCCATGCCTAAGATGCGCGCCCATAAAAAATTGATAATAATTTGAATACACGCTATTCTCCAATGCTTCCCAACACCACTGTTGCTTGCTCTACACATCAACTGAAGCATTCACAATTGTTAGAAAATAAATAAAATTAAACCGATAAAAGTGAATACCTAGCAGTCTCTAGCTACAAAATAAATAAGTTGGTTAGAACTCAATCCTAACCTTAATTTATTACAAGTGCACACTCTAAACTCATAAACATCTATTAATTTAAATATGTATTTTGTAGAATCACCCGCTATGGAATCACCCACTTGCATATTAAATTAACAAGACGCTCGAAAAGGATAGGCGTCCCCATTGACTTTTTGCACAAAGAATTCACCTTGTGTATGATCCCCGGTAATAAAATTTTACGGAATCCAGTGCAAAACCTCACAGAATCCATCGTGGAATATCCCTCCTGGCATCACTAACAGTAAGCGAGATGGTTCTATCCAAGATACCATTGTTGTGATGAAACCTAGATGCTTCAAGAAGGCTTTGTCTCTTCCTTATCATGGAGAGGTTTTTCTAATAGCTTGTCAACTCTTAGCTAATGAGGAAATTATCAAAGTGTTATGAAAAACAAACCCATACCATCCTACATTCTAAGAAAGTTCTTACCATCTTACATGTTTTGATAGCAATGATCTTTGATCCATTTTGAAAGTTCCATCTTAGATGTCTCCATGGCAATGATCTCTGATCCATTTTGAAAGCTGTTGTATCAATTTCTTCACGAAAGATCAACTCCATCCAATTATTTATCCAAGGATTTGCTCACTACCTCCATAACACTATTTAAAGGAGTGCTCAATGTCTGGAGTTTGTACCTTTGTTAAAAAAATGGATCAACATTTTATTAAGATCACTAGGGATAGTATGACAAATGTCACCTCTATGGGTCCTATTTCACCATCTTCTAAAAACCTTCCAGTGGTTTCTCTACTAACATAGGATCTTCAACCCATCCCTAAAGATAATGATTCTCTTTCTCCTCTGGTGATCCAAAGAAAGTGCTTAAAGCATGTGGCTAAAATTGTTCTAGTTCTAGCTCCTCTATTGTCGATCCTCGCTACATCAGGAAGTGCTCTTCCTTGTGCATGTCTTACATCTACAAATTTGTTTAGGACACACAAAAATGATAATATAGAAATATCAGCCCTTCTCCACACTACTTGGTAGCAGCAGATACCATTCATTTTTTTTGTAAGGATATTAAACACTCTATAGAGATATCAATTACTGCCTCTATTCAACAATTATATTCTTTGTTTTGTGAGGAGATGTAGCAATCCAAGGAGGAGTTATGTAAGGCTGCTCTACAGAGCAAGTCTCTCTTAAAGAAACCTTATTTGATCTATTCAAATAAATGGAGTAGCACACTAAATTGTTACGAACTCAGAAAGTGGAGCTATCCTCTTTGTAAGTCCAATTAATGGAAGTAACAACTCAAGTAGCTACTGTTACTAATAAAAGAGATAATATATTTAATAAAAACTAGAAGTTTCGAGCCTTAATTGCTACACAAATAGTAGAGTTACAGTTAGTAAACTCCACAATTGATAGTTAGAATATCCAATTCAAGGAGTTAAATGAACAATTGGCTTAGTTATGCTCTATTTCACCAAGTCCATGGGTACTTTGTTCAAAATAGACTTTGTTGCTCTCCAAGGTACTGCAGTACTATATCCACTATTTCAAGCTAAGGTGGAGAGATTACAATCTAGATTTTTAAATTTTGTGGACATGTTTTGAGCAACTTGTGAAATATATCCCACTTTTTGTGCATTATCAAGAACAAAAGCTAACCTTTTATATGAATTTTTTTACCATAGATTTATGTTCTGGTGAGAATGAATGAAGTGGTACTTGGTCCTATTATAAGTTTATTGTGGAGGCGGTTAGGATGGTCTTTGAAGCCTTTGTTACACTTGACAACCACCATACTAATGTCTTACATGTATATTCGTGGTGATCTTGTGATTCCAAAGGATGAGGATTTGTCATTGTATATGGGGGATATTATTTTGCAAGTCATCCTTTATGTTTGACATCTAGAGATACGAATATATGAGATTTCCAAAATTATTCATCCAAAGTGATTGACTGTCCTAAAGTTTCTTAGCATCCAAGGATAGAATTCATTTCCTCAAATTTTCAACAATTAAAAGCCTCTACATATCTAAAAAATTCTAACCAACTTAGGGAGGATATTTTAGCCCATATTTCTACACAATCTTCTTTTGACACAACCTTCTTTGAAGCTTACAATCGTCAATCTATTTTAGGTCCATTAATACCTTCACTTATTTACTATCAATAATAGATGGCCCAGAGCTTATTTATCCATGCTTCAATTGACTCCCCATATTATTCCTAGTCTTTTTTTTTCAACCTCAATTGGATCCCCAAATTGCTATTTTTACTCATTGCTCATTCATTGTAGATCATGTTTTCTCACCTCCTTCTGCTTTCTACCACGCTACTTTCTACTTTTCTAGCATACTTTTTAACTTCTTTCTTATCAGATTATTCTGTTAAATTTCATAAATCTCCAATCTTCAAGCCTTTCTAATTTTTATGACTTTTCATATCCGTTACTTTATCCTTTAATGCTTATTCCTCTTCCTTCTTCTACATCTTTTATTCTTGATCCACCTCAGTTGGTTAGTAGCTACTTAGGTTTTGATTTGCAAATACCTAGACGTAGAGGATGAAGTTAGATAGATTTGTTGAGAGGTCTGTAAATTAATTGGCCTATCATTATAGGGGTATGGAATACTCCTATACAAGCTTATCAAAGTTATTTCTAGTTTGCCCATATATATATTATCAATCTACTAATCCTTCGATTAGATTGGATGCTCATTTTCTTCGTACTTAGCGTACATGCATCATCTCATAATGATCAGAAGCCACTACCTAAGTTGTGCCTTAATGCTAATGTGGATATTGATCCCCACCAATTGGACATGATGTATTTATGTGCTCTATGTCTTCGGAGCACTTATCTTGTACTTGTGGAGAAAATGTGCTATTTGTAGTTATTTCAAAATCCTCCCAAGACATTTGTGGATGAATCCCTATCCATATACAGATTTAGAAACCATCAATTTTTTAAGCATGATACACTACATTGATTCTTGATCTATCTTTGTTGATCCATAATGATATACTATGTGTTTTTGGAGGTGCCATTTAGGTGACTATTGTATATCTAGTGTGTATGTGGTGTGTGAGATATGTATGAAGGGATCGTGGTTTAATGAAGCTAATTAAGATTATGATTCTTTGGTGATTGCAATGGACAAAAAAAACATAGTATATCCTTTACAAGTTTATCATGATTTTATCTTTTTCAAATGAGTTAATGGATAAAATGTATTTTCCTTTGTTAGAATTGTTTGTTGGATACAAGTTGTTAGAAGGAGTCATAGATTTATTCAACCTAGAGTTAATGATTGATAATGGTTATTTTAGAGAATTTATTGTCTTTTTCCAAGGTCATGAGGATGCTCCCTTAGCTAAGTGTGGGGATATGTTGAGTACTAAAATGATTGTATTTTAACAAAATTTTATTGAATTTTGGGTGATTTTTGTTTCATTCTGGTTGATTGATTAGTTTTCTTATCATTTGGAAGTATTTTGAAGTGTGTTTGAATGAATGGAGTAGGCTTGAGAAGCTCATTATGGTCTTTAGTTGAGTTATGATGTGGTGATTGGTTTTGTCGTGAGTTTGTTTAATTCTGATAGGTCTTTTTTTTTGCCTTTGTTTTGATACTTTTTCTTTTTGTTTGAGAGTTTATGATCGTAAATGAGTGGTTTGAGAAATAATTTAGAGTTATTTTGATATTTTTTGATGGTTCAAGTTCATTTTGATTTGAGATATATGGTTTTTATACCTTTTGTAGTGTATTATTGAGCTTTGATATGCCTTTTATTATCTTCTTTATGCTTTTGTAAGTGTTTAGATTGATGGATGTTTAATTTGGGGATTCTACTCTTGGAAATAGAATAATGGAAGATTTTAATATCTCCAAGAAGCAATGACACTAATGAGCTCCAAAGGGACACTACAGTGGCTCTAGTACCCCTTCATATCAAGCATACCTCTTGGGAGGGATATCCATGACCAAGAGAGGATTTCTAAGTGTGATTCATTGTTATTCTCATGTAATATTTAGAGAAAGCATATGTGAGGAAGATAGTGTATGAGAGAGAGCCAATTTCTATGAAGAAACATTGTATCTACATGAGAGAGATTGAGAGAAAGATTATGAAATATGAATACTATGTGATGAATTCCATTCAAGTTAATCATTACTTTGTGTTCTTTTGGTTTTTGTGTGGTTTCTATGCAAGATAAAATGAATATATTTTAAGCCTTATTGTGATAAATCTTGATCATTACTTTTTGTTCTTTTGGTTTTTGCATGGTTTCTATGAAGAATACAAAGAATATGTTGAAGATTTATTGTGATAAATCCATGGGAGATTCACTATATGATCCTACGTGAAGATTGATTGTACTTGGTGTTCTTTTTCTTCTTTTGTTTGATTCAAGTATGAAGAACATGCTTGTTGGTGTGATAAGATATATTTTCTTGTAGCAGTTTTTCCATTTTCTTGGTGTTCCTCTTGGGGATCCAGGTTGGACATAGTAGCTCTTCACCAAGAGAGTTGTGTTACTACTCTAAATTGCTAAGATTGGCATCCGACACAAGAGGTCTCTCCGCATGGGACTTGTTGTATGCTCGGAGGCACCAAGGAGCCAAGGAGTTTTGGCTCTAATTTCTTAGGTGTGCTAGGAATAGGTTATCCCTAGAGCCCGAGTGAATCTCTTGAAATGTCTTAATGCTAGAGCTAAGTGTAGACTTGGTGGTTGCTTTTGTCACCGATATGGACTAGATTAGTTATTGATATAAAAATAAAAATAATAAATTTGAATAGATAATTTGTTTTTCAAACGGATTGTTTTTCTTTGTACTTGTACCTATACCTTACTTATGTTATTTAATTATTTACTTTTAAAGAATCCAAATTAAATCATACCTTCCATATAGATAGATGACAATTTCAACAAAATTGCTATGTCTATAAACAAGTGAGTTGAGTTATTCTGACTAATAAAGTTTCCATCTAGGTCCTTCTCACCACCAAAATTATTGTAAACAAAGTTATCCAAACATTTCTTCCAAATATAGACTCTAAGACGTTTTTGTTGAACCTCCATGTTATCAAACTATTAATATATTGGATTTTGATGTGTGGATATTCATTATAGAATCCTTATCATGATATAGTACATTTGGCTATCTGGAAAAAATTATATAAAAGATATTCTATCTCTTCTACTTATGCAAAGATAATAATTTTTAAATCTTATGTTGAAATGTGAGAAAGTTTCTATGAAATCTCAATAATTTCGCATATTGAACTAGTTCTTTGTGCATTGTAAACTAGGATATTTTAGCTGACATTAATTCTATTGACATTAGGACAAAATCAAGGTATCAAAATGCCCTCTAAGGGAGTTTGACCAAAATATTTCCTCAAAAAAGGGGGACACTGTAGATGTTTGCAAATGAACTCCAAACTTGTCACAAATTATATTTTTAGAACATACTCTTTAAGAGCTTTCTAATGATATATGGGTTGATAAGGTTTGGGAGAGAAATAATCAAGTTACATGAAAGATTCCATCTCTCCTTGAGAATCTTACCATAACAAAATATTTTAAGAGCAAAGAGGAAATCTTTATAGAATCTAGCCTCGTCCAACCTTGAAACCCCATCATGCTATATAATTGGAAAGCTTGTGAAGAGTAGATCCTAAATATGCATTCTTTGACAAGTTTGGAGTTCATTTGCAAAAATTTTACTATGCCCCATTTTTTGAGGGAATATTTTTGTCAAACTTCCTTGGACACTACAAGATACATGCCTCATACCGACGTTCAAAGCAACAAAAATGTTCATAAAACATTTTTCCCCCGTCATCGCAAAAAACATTAGTATTAGCGACGCCATAGAATAGTCGCTATTAGCATCGTTATTTGCATTGCTATCAGTGTTGCATATGCGACATTGATAGAGATACAAATAGCAAAGCATATAGCAATGATTTGTGATGCTAACTGTGATGCTAATAGTGACGTATGCAATAAATTTACGACGCTAATAGCAACGATCATAGGGGAAAATTTTTTTGTGGTAGGGCAACTTGTAGTTGTGCCACAAATAGCAGTATGTGCTTTATTTGGAACATACAAAAGAGTTATAATAAAGTGTACAATACTCATCACCATGAAGAAAAAGTATACTAGAATCCATAAGACTAATACATAAAATAAATACAAGATCGCGTAATGAAAGCGACGGTAGAATCATGGCAAGATACAAAGGATGATAATAAGATAATGCATAAAAAATATCTACATAAATCACATGACCAAAAAAGAAGAGGTGTGTGCTCCACAGATCCAAGGGCGAGCTATAGATTCTTTCCATCCACAACCTTGTCCCGCTACAAAGGAGCATCAAACGGACTCTGCAAAAAAAGAAACAACTACATATCAGTCCACCATACCATAATGCATTTTAATTAAAATTAGTAACTACGGACAAGAAGTATGCATGACTTACTGGGTCGCCGTGTCTATACAATCGGTCGATCAATGCAGTAAGACTGTATCTCTCTGCACATCGAGTCTCTAGACTGGTGGGATCGCAGTTTGTAATGGAGTGCTGCAAAGAAAAAAAATACAACTGTTAGAAACATGATTGTCAATACAAGGGATATTGCAAAAAAATAAGTAAGCAGAACAAAAGAAAAACTTACAAAGTCCTCCAGATAAGTCTTGTGGCTGCTACTCCCAAGATGATGGACCACTTTTTTTTCTCGAGTCATGCCCTCGCCACCTCGCGCTACTGTCTCCAACGTTTTGGAGAATCTCTAGCCTCCTCCCTGTGAGTCTTCCGCACCAGTCATCTGTGTCTAGCCAGTCAGGCTTTCAAGCCCCACTCTTAAGTGCCTTGCGTGCATCCGCCGATCGTTTGTGTGACATGTACGAACGTATGCACTCCATCATCTAACCTGTGGACATCCTATCAGCTGCGGTGGATACCATAAACTCCTTATGCAAGGATGCTACTATGTAGTCCTTGCTCCCCTCTAGTATGTTCTTCCAATGATCCAAGACGTTGTGCCAAAAAACTTGTTGGTACAACTCTCTCATACGAGCCATCCTTCCCTCATCATTCATGATGATGGCTCCTATCCTATCATCCACAAGGTATCCATACCCCTCTGGGGTATGCCTAAGATGTGTCCTCTCCCACCTGCGACCATGCTCCTGGACATATTCAGGAGACCCTTGTACATTTGGTATACCTACAGGGGTAGTATCTCTCGAAGTAGCACCCATAGGGGTGCCACCTGTGGACGATTAAGCTAAAATTGGAGTGACTGGAGTAGACATCTCCATAGGTATGACAAATCCCAAAGGTGATGCAGCACAACAAGACACAGACACTACGTTGGTATCTCCACAATAACCACTTAAGCCACGTGCTCTCGAAGATGCACGAGAGCAAGGAGTAGCAAGTATATCCCAAGCTCAGGCCGCGGGCTCACTGTATCCACGTCTCTGTAGCATCCCCTAGAACCACTTCCTCCATCTCGCCCAAGTCTAGAGCGACGACCTCATCTACTAGAAATTGAAGCATCAAAGCATGCCAAAGTAGATCTAACAGAACGGCCTGATGGTGTCCGAGACAGCTCCTGATCCGCCATATCTTTGAATCGAGCCATCTGATCTGGAGACATACGTGTGAAGATCTCCTATAGCTCCTCGTCGCTCATCTCTCGACTCATCGAGCGGATCCAAATATCCACAAAGGTCACCTGCACTAACAAAAATTGATGTTAGCATAATCAATATAAATCAAGCAAAGCACGGTAATATAAATTTGTAAAAAATGATCTTACTTAAAACACATATCTTATGAAGTTATCCTATGGTCCTATGTCAATCTCCTAACACAACTCCACATACACTAGAAGTTCGATCAACAGGTTACCACAAAAGGATGAGTCGACCTCGTTCTCAAAGAATTCTTGGACTCCTGTATTTCTAGCATTGTTACCCAATTTTGGCTCCTCTACATGCTCCAAGGTTTCGGCGGTCTCTACACCTTGCAATATCAACCCCTCTATTTGTATATTATCCTCATCTATGCTGGGAACATTGCTTTGATCATATACTCTCGCACTTCGGGGAGCTAAAGGTACAACATACCACCATCGAGGTTGTCGAGGGTTTGGATAGAAAATTACCTGTTCAAAATCACGTACAAGAGAGATTTAACTTTTGTGACATGTACCATGTTGTAATAAAATTTATCAGAATCTATCTCGATAAATCCAGATAGACCTTGTCAAACTGTTGCCCCAGCTCCTTCAAGTACCACTTTGAAGAACCACTGCACATCGAGTAGGATCATGGAGAAGCTATGGTAATCTACCATGATAATACTTTACAAGTTCCAAAAATACTTCATCTTATCTATAACGGTGTTTCGATCCATTGCTCCTCGTCAGCTATCTTGCTCAAACTTTGCCATGATACCACAATCTGTTGTGGAGAGTGTTTTATTGATATGCTCCACATGAAAACGCCATCCGCGGGACCATGCCGCACTGTATATTTTGTACTGTACATTGAAACATTCAATTATTTGTTGCATATAAAATCTAGATACAACAAACCCTAAACACGTCCTCACCTTTGGACTACATCCCCTCGAGAATTCTCACTCAGTTGAGACCTTTGTCCCTTTGCAAGACACTGCTGTCCATTGCAACATCCATTCTTTTTTCCATCCCATTTCCAACCACCACATCTCCGGTCAGTCTATCATCGTCCTTCAGCGACCATAGCATATTGTTGTCTGAATCACTGTTGGTAGCCATTGTGAAATATGCACTAACACCTCAGACACCAACCAACCTTCAGCCATGCTACCTTCTTGCCGAGCTCGTTGTCGCACAAAGCCTTTTAGGGTTTTTATGAAGCGCTCCAAGAAGAACATCCATCGCATATAGAAAAGTCCACCAATCTCCACTTCATCTACAAGATGCATTAAAAGGTGGGTTTGTATTGTGAGCATGTTGGTGGGCAGCTACTTCAGAGACAGACCATCTCTTCTACTCCTCGCCTTTTGAATTCAATAGAGGATGTCTTGATCTCCTTCTCTGAGATCCATTGCACAAAATTTGACAACCTATAAATCACCCCGCATATTTCTTAAGTAAGGCATCCTGCGATTGCGATCGGTAGTACAAACTTCCACAAATGAAGAAGCATTCGGAACAATGACTACACTCCAAATAACAAAATATGCAGGCCACTTACAATCCATTTGTAGTATAAACTTGACATATCTTATGCCAATCATGGGATTTTAGCTCTGATAATTGGTCATCTTTAGAAAATGCAGACCTGAGAGGACGCATGATACTCGTTGAGACTTGATAATTTGCTTCACAAGGCGCTCTTCTTTAGTGAAAAAAACAAGAAAAGAAGAAGTTAAAGAACTAATACCACTACCACTACCACTACAAAAAAAAAACAAGAAAAGAAGAAATTAAAGAACTACTACCACTACCACTACCACTACCACTACCACTACCACTACCACTACCAAGAAAATAAGAAATTAAAGAACTACTACTACTACTACGACTACTACTACAACTACAACTACGACTATGACTACGACTATGACTACCACCACCACCACCACCACCACTACTACTACCACTACAAACAAGAAAAGAAATTAAAGAACTACTACTACTATTACTACTTCTACAAACAAGAAAAGAAGAAATTAAAGAACAAGATCTTACCCTCTCTTTGTTTTTTTATCCATTCATTCTCCTCTCTCCCTCCCTCTCTCTCTCTCTCTTTCTCTCTTTCTTTATTATGTTTCATGTTTATTCCCTCTTTCTCTTGTTTCTTCTTTCTTTTTCTCTCTTCCTCTCCCTCTCTCACGTCCTCTCTTTCTCTCTCAGTACACATCATTTTTAACAAAAAAAGAAAAAGAAAAGAAGAAAAAACAAAAAACAAACCAAGAGGGAGCAATGCACTCACCGCAAAGGTCTGAGGATGGATTCGGAGGCTCCTCTTCACGACGGCGGCTCCTCTTCACCCTTTGTAAACTTCCTCCTCTTCACAAACAGCGGCAGCGGCAGTGACACCCTCTCCTTCTTCCTCTTTCTCTCTTTCTCTCCCTCTCCCTCCCAAATAGATGATGCATTTCACTCCCTCTTTCGCTCTTTTGCAAAAAATGCCACGCTCGGGTTTTGTCTCACTTTTTTCGTCTGAGTACCATCGCTATAATATGCGTTGGAAATGGTCGTCGCTATTCTCCTATATCCTTGTAGTGAGAGGGCATTTTTGAGACCTCAGATTTCCCCTAATGGTTGCAATAGAAGAAATCCATTCTCAAGTAAATAAAACCTCTTAAGTTTGATCAAAAGAGTAAGGATCTAGGGATGGACAATTGAAGTCTTGATTGAATCCATGGAGGATAAGTTTCAAGCTACAAGGACAATCACCCCTAACAATGGCATGTTAGCTAAGTTTAAATTAATAGGGTAAGTACATCTCTAGTGGAAGTAGTGGTGTAGAGACACTAGAGTTTCGAAGGATACTACTATATAGAATCTATGCTCAATTTGGAAGCTATGCATCCCATATTTATATATGTAGGATACTTTGATAAGAGCTAAAGTGCTTAGTCTCCAAGTAAAACCAAGGAATGCAAGATATTGGGGTCAAAGATCACCTGCCAAAGAACCCCATGGCTTTATAAAAAGAGTGCAACGGAAACAAAAAATTGATGCAAGGAAGAAGGACAAGGTTAAAACAACCAATACCTTCATTCCATTAAATCAAAATAATGGCATTCAAAGGTATTTCCACTACAATGAAACAAACCACTATAAAAGAGAGTGTCTGAAACCAATCCAACCTCCTCATCACCAAGAGAAATTTGGTAGCCAAAATAGAGGTTCAAGAGGAAGAAAAAGAGCTATTGCAACAACTCTGATATGAGAGGAAGAAGAAGATTCCTCAATGGAACTTCACACTATTAGTGAATTTGGGAATTTTCCACAAGTTTAGGACTCATGGTCAAAACTTTCTCTTTGCTATAACTCTCAAACCATTGCTCCAAATTTATTGTTCAATAGCTCAATAGATTCCATTTTTCATGAGGTTTCCAATTATGTGCCACATGATAGCTTTGGAAAACTTCAATATATCCTTTTGGAGTCCCAATATTCTAAATAATGAAGAATGGGACTTGAAATATTCCCAAATACACTAAAATTGTGTTGTTCAAGGCAAAATGGAAAGAGAAATTATTCATGCTACTCTTGATAAGAAGAGAGAAAACCATCAGTTCTTGGTGATTGAGACACATACAAACCATCAAGGTAAACACTTGAAAATTTTGATAGATTGTGGAAGTACTCATTCCTTTATTTCTCCAAAATGTGCATTGAAACTAGGTATAGAGTTTGCACCAACATCTAGACCTCTAGTAGAGTTTGCAAATGAAACATAATTTGTATAATCAAAATAAACTTGAAATGTTAAGTTCAATCTAGGAAATTATCCATGAGTGTAAGGTTCCATTTCATGAACTTGAACTCTTATGAATGCTTACTAGAAATGGACTAGCTAATCCCCAATTATGCTCACATACATTGTGGAAGAGGTCAAGTATGATTCCAATATCTAGAAGGAAACTTGGTGAAAACTCAAGGCTAAGCTCAAAAACAAAAATCTAACCAAAGCTTCATGAATAGTGCAAGGGTTAAGAAAAGGATTGGTAGTGTACTTAATTAAGCTTAGAAAATTTAGTAAGGACAATGAGTCAAAAGAGGATCCTTTGTGGATGAAGGAGTGTGCAAATGTTTTCATAGAAGAGTTAATCAAACTTCCATCTCCATGAGAAGCTGAGAATGAAATTCAGCTAGTACCAAGAGCTACTCTAGTTTTATTGAAAGGTCGTACTACCAAATTTCTATCCCTAAATCTATTGAGTTGAAATAAAAACTCAAGAAATTACTAGATCTAGGATACATCCAACCAATCGATTTTCCATGGGAGCCTCGTTCTTATTTCATAAAAAGAAAGATAAAAACCCTTTATCTTTGCATTGACTGTACCACAAGATATTTGATCACAACTAAGAACATGTACACAATCCCTAGCATCGATGAATTAATTGACTGAGGAAAAAATACTTTCAAAAATCCACCTAAGGTGTAGATACTACCAAATAAGGATAAACAAAGAAGAAATCCTACCTAAGGCCTTTAATATAAGGAGTGGATACTATGAGTTTATAATTATATCTTTTAGATTAACTAATGCTCCTACAACCTTCAAAAGATTAATGTAGGACATCTCCTAGCTTGATATCATGATTTTATTCTCATCTTCATTGATCATGTTTTGACCTATTCCAAGGAAGAGAAGGAATATAAGTCACAACTCCACATTGTTCTTAATATAACAAGGGTGCACAAGCTTTATGCTAAGAAGAAGAAGTGCACACTCTTCAAAAGGAAGATTGAGGATCTTGAGCTTATAGTGTCAAAAGAAACAATTGTTGTGGATCACGCCAAGGTTAAGGATGTACAAGAATGGCTGCTGCTAATGACAATCATAGAAGTGGGCAGTTTCTTAAGATTGAGTGGTTGATAGCAAGTCTTTATCAAGGAATATGCCTAGATAACTGTACCTCTCCGTGACTTACTAAAGAAGTACATTGACATAGTATGGAATCCAATAGAGAGAGAGAGAGAGAGAGAGAGAGAGAGAGAGAGAGAGAGAGAGAGAGAGAGAGAGAGAGAGAGAGAGAGAGAGAGAGAGAGAGAGAGAGAGAGAGAGAGAGAGAGAGAGAGAGAGAGAGAGTGTGTGTGTGTGTGTGTGTGTAGGGGGGGGAAGGGGGGGTCAACACATGCAATCACTATCTATATTGCATGTGTATGTGTGTAGAGAGGGAGAATAAACCTGCAAAAATTTGAGGCCTAGGAGAATCTTAAAAAGAATGGAATCCTATAAGTCATGTTCCTTATGGCATTACTGAATTAAAAAAATCTCATTAGTTGGCATGGCTTATGAAATGAGATTATTATGGCATAAGAAAATGCCAGTTCAATTTTCAATAAGTCTTGCATATGGGACACAACATCACTTATGCCACAATTAATGGCCTTACTTAACCCACCCCCGATTTGAGATTGCAATAAGCATGACATATGGGATACAAATTAGCATCACTCATGCCACAATGAATCGCCTTGCTCAAACAAAACACAACAACCCCCTTCCCTCCGATATGCTCACCTTTCATGCTTTGTCTAAGTTGTGTAGATGTGAGAAAAGTTTTGCCAACTCAACCATATTAAGCATCACACACACACACACACACACACACACACACACACACACACACACACACACACACACACACACACACACACACACACACACACACACACACACACACACACACACACACACACACACACACACACACACACACACACACACACACACACACACACACACACACACACACACACACACACACACACACACACACACACACACACACACACACACCATGTGTTGATTCTCTATAGTGTGTGTGTACGTGTGTAGAAAGAGATAACAAATCCATAGCAATATGAGGCCTAAGATAATTTAAGAATAGTGTCCCATAAGCGATGTTCCTTGTGGCATAATCAAAGAACAAAAAAAGTACATTGATTTTCATGGCTTATGTGAAAATCATTGTCACATAAGGGACTACTAATTGAGGTGCTATAAATGTTGCATATGAGACATAAATTAGCATCATTTATGTCACAATGAATGGCCTCACTTTTTCCCTTTCCCTCTCTTCAAAAGTTAATTTTCTTACCTTCTATGCTTTCCCCATGTTGTGTAGATGTGAGAAAATTTCTATGAATTCAAGTGCAATTCAATATGTGCAAACCCCACCATGTTGAACATGGCATCCATAGAGAGAGAGAGAGAGAGAGAGAGAGAGAGAGAGAGAGAGAGAGAGAGAGAGAGAGAGAGAGAGAGAGAGAGAGAGAGAGAGAGAGAGAGAGAGAGAGAGAGAGAGAGAGAGAGAGAGAGAGAGAGAGAGAGAGAGAGAGAGACTCTATGTGCTCACTATATGTAGTTTGTATGTATGTGTATAGAGAGGGGTAAGGACTCATAGACAAAAATATGAGGCCTAGGAAAATATAAGAAAGAAAAATATCCCACATGTGATGTTCCTCATGGCATAACAAAATAACGAACATGTTGCATTCATTGGTCTATCTTTGGAAACAATTATTATGGCATAAGCCACTTCCAATTGAGGTTGCTATACATGGCATATATGGGACAAAAATTAGCAATGGAAATTAGCATCGCTTATGCCACAATGAATGGCCTCACTATGCCCTTCTTCATCCCTCCATAAGTTAATTTTCTTACCTTCCACACTTTGTCCAAGTTGTGAAGATATGAGAAAATTTGTGCCAATGCAAGTGTAATTCAATTTATTCTAACTTTACCATGTCAAATATGACACACACAAAGAAAGAGAGACAAAAATAGAGAGAGAGATAGAGAGAGAGAGAGAGAGAGAGAGAGAGAGAGAGAGAGAGAGAGAGAGAGAGAGAGAGAGAGAGAGAGGTTGTGTGCTTATTATATATAGTCTGTGTATATGTGTGTAGAGAGGGATAGTGGACTTGCATCAATACGAGGCCTAGGAGAATTTAGGAAAGAATGGCATTTCATAAGTAGTCTTCCTTCTGGCATAACCAAAGTCTTTTTTTCTTACATTGATAGACATGCATTATGTGATGATTATCATAGCATAAGGGACTACAAGTTGAGGTTCTATAAGCATCGCATAGGAGACACAAATTAGTGATGCCAATTAGCATTGATTATCCCTCAATGAATGGACTCCCCTCGATCTTTCTCAAAACATTGAGAATGGCCTTCCTCTCATAGTGAGTATATTAGCATTCTTTGAACTTGCATTCCTATTTCAATTCATCTCCTTGGGTGAGCAAAATCCTCTCTACATTAGTACTTGTAACACCACCTATGGGTGCTACTAAATAGTTGTCTTGAAAGTATCCCCACTTTTTACACAAGGTGACCAACAAGATCATAGCTTTAATGAATTATAAAAAGTGATCTTCTATGATTCCAAATGGCTGAAAATAGTATTGAACATTTTGAGATAGTTGGACATAGAAACCCCTTCTCCATGCAAAGGTCAATGAGTTTCTTCAACCAATATGCATGTGAAGTATCACTTTCTTTTCCATATAAATCACACAACTTCTTCCATATACTGAATGTACCACCTATTGTATCTTTACATTAAATTTCAAAAACTTTGAGACTATCAACATGATAGTGAAAACAGACAAAATCATCCATTTCTTTCCATACATCTGCATCCATGCCCTTGGACTTAATAACATTGCATTTGATTAGCTTTACCTACTTCTTCTAACCTAGTACATTATAGATTTTTTCTTTCCAATAAGAAAAGTTGGTGATATCAAGTTTTTCAATGTTAAATTTTCATTTTTAGATATAGAGAAGGATATCATACTGATTGCATAGTATCGTGCAAACTAAAATACCAAGATATGTTGAACCACACATCTAAAAGAGACAAACTAACTACAATATGCAGGATTCCCCACCCTCGTAAGGTTCCACCAATGATCCATGCTGGTTTAAGTTGTAAGGCCCCCATTTGGAGAAGCCATGTACTGTGAGCCCAAGGCATTGGTTGAGTCTAGACTTGTATGTTAGGTGAGATTTATATGATTAGTGGTAAAAAGATGACTTTTGTGGGTCTAGCCTTTGGGTTTGCTAAAGTAATTAAGCTCATAACAACTTGAGATAGACTACATTGAGTTGTGTGGTGTGGGAGTTATTAGGGACCCCTATTTTGGGTTTTGGGCACTAGTCCCAGGCCAACAATAAAGGGAATATTCCTTAGAATACTCCCTAGCCCATTAGAAAAGGTTCATAATATGGTCGATTAGGCCAACTAGACTACCTTTCTAATCTATAAAAGGAATATCCCTCCCAAACCATCATCAATCTATCTTTCATCCAATTAGAGTTCTTCCAGCTAGCCTTAACCTCTTCACATATCACCTTTTTGGATTGCCATCAAAGCTTCACAGTGGAAGCACATGGGTGGAGAGAGCCATCTTTGTATCAATTTTTTTGGAATCTAAGAAGTTTCTACTCTTCTCTTATTTTGTACGTATTCTTTACTCCTTGCTCAAATTTTGTTCGCTACGCAATTGTAATGAAATTACTAACATTTTGGAATCTTGCAGTGATGGAATATGCGATGGCCATTTTTTCCATGACATCACTAGTAGGAAAATTCTCTAAGTATGATACATTTGGCCAAGTTTGTGTCATGATTTCCAGTTTTGGTACAAGGTATGTCATACCTCAAGGGGGTCACTCATAAATATATGTATATATAACGTGAGTTTAAAATAAAGGGTTTTTAAAACACCATTTTTATACATTTTTTACATACAGAAGGGTGTCATATAAAGCGGTTACTTATAGATTGAATAGAAAAGGGTTGTGTTTTATTCAAGAAAAATTCACAGATTAGGATATTTATAAATAGGCCATGAACACACGTTATATAGAGGATATATATATAGTGAACCCCCCAAGTGTCATATATGCCAAATAATGAGAACAAGATAGCCCACTCATGAATCTCAAATACCTATTAAATCATATGTACCTTTTTAAACATGGGGGATTGATGCATTTGGCCCTTTTCTATGTACCAATGCTCAAAAGGAGTACATAATAGTGGAAGTGAATTACATTACCACTTGCAGAGAAGTTGTTTCCATAAGTAGGATCTGTAGAAATTACACCACACAACTAATTTGAGCAAGGAGTAGAGACACTACAATAGAAACGAGGCATAGACGCGCATGTTAGACGCGCAAAGTCGGGCGCGTTTATGATTACGTCTATAAGTGCGTGTAAATAGACGCGAATTTTACGTCTATATATCCGCGCAAATAGACGCCAATATAGACGCGCCAACAGATGCACAATTATTTAACCACCTAAAATTGGAATTCACATAATTAAAAAACCAAAGTTAATAATTATTTAACCACCTGAAATTGATTCTTGAGCATGCACGTGTGCGCATGATAAAAACTATAGAATTAAGAATACACATTGAATCATTGAATTAAAAAAATAGAGTTAATAATTACTTTTTCATTGCTCTCTAATGAATGGCAGTTCCTCCTGTTGACAAGCCTGATATAAGTAATTAGTGGCAAGCGACAGAAACCTTACAATTAGTAGCAAGCATTGCAATATGTATCTCATAATTTCTCTACTTGAAGATGATAAAAAATACTTCCTTTTTATTATGGAAAATTCAATTTAGCTTTAAATGTGACTATTGATTCTTGAGTATGCACGTGTGCGCATGATAAAAACCATAGAATTAGGAATACACATTGAATCATTAAGCAAATTAAGTATGTTACAGTGAATGATCCATCTCATCTTCAATGAGATCAGCCCTTGCTAAACTATCTACTTCTAGGTCTATGTTACCAAGAGGTAACAAAACAAATAAGTCTATCCCACTATCAGATATGCTGCTATATTGCTCAATAACTTCATCAATATCATCGACAATCACATTATTGTCTTCTTCTGCATTTCCTTGAACATCCTCGCGAGGTTCATCTTGTACTATATCATGCATATCATCCATTATGGTGTCATCATGCACATCATCATTAATTGTTGGATTGTCATCTGCTATCTCCATGTCGATAATATTACCATATATTGGTTTTGAACGATTAGATATAGGGATGACATACCACCATCGGTTATTGTTTACCATTGGATGATACACAGCCTGTATTTGAAAAAAAAAAGCAAGAAACTTAAATACTTATTATATTGTGTATATGTATCACATGTATACATATTAAAAAATTAGCCTTTGCATATATACCTACTCGCATTGTTGAGGTAGTACTAATGTGTCATTCTTGTTTTGGTGAGATTTTGTAGAGTCAATGATTACAAAACCACTTGGATGACGTCTGATTGTGCAATGCTCACCATTTGTTACCACTTCTTTAAACCACTTCACATCCGGTACATATATAAAGAATCGTCTGAAGTCAAGCTTCAGAATATCTTGGATCAAGCCACAATAACCTTGCATGGTACCATTGGCATCCTCGAAGTGAGCAAGGACACCACAATCTTGGGTATTTCTATTTTCATCTATATGTTGAGTTCGAAGATGTTTACCCTCACACCAAAGTGCATTGAATAATGTGCACTAGTAGTAAAAGATAAAAGATCAAACATGTCAATTATTTATATAAAATAAAACTTATAGAAACAAATTAATTGATAGTATATCTCACCTTTGATAAGCAACCTCGTGCGTATTCCCACTCTTCTTGAGATATATTGATTTCCTCCTCTTTTCCCATTCTCTTCATTTCCTCATGTAACCAATCTATATCAATATGACGTGGGAGCGCATTTAGATGATCTAGAAATGAGACATTACGTCCATATCTAGTGCGAATTTTTTTTCTTTCGCTTTTTCGTCTTGCCCTTGCTTCATTATATAGTGTCACCCATTTGCTCATTACATCACTATTGAGCACACAAAAACTATTTAACTTACAAAGTTCTTCTTTTGTTAGCACTTTACTCATTCCTTTTCCTTGAGGTACTATAGAGGTCATCCTCAAGTTTTCATCATCTTTCCATAGTCGTGGTTGAGAGGGATCCACTTCAGAAAGATATTCAGAGATATAAACAAGGGATGATTGCACTAACCAACCCTTAGCCATGCTTCCCTCAGGTCGTGCTTTTTGCCTCATAAAATCTTTCAAGGTTTTCATGAAGCGCTCAAGAAAAAACATCCACCTTACATGAACTGCCCCACAAAGTGCGATCTCATCAATCAAATGTACGAGTAAATGTAATTGAGTAGTCAAAATAGATTGAGGAAAAATTTCCTCCACAAAAAAAACCACCTCAACAGATAATACTCGAGCATCTTGCAATGTGTTTGGATCAATTTCCTTCAAGCTCATGTATCTGTCAAGATGTATTTGAGAATTGTTTATTTTTGTGTAAAAATTCAAAGATATATAATGAAAAAATACAATGTATACACACCTCATAAGCTCTCCCATCTTGTAAATGATATCACGTACATCTTTGGATATACAATGGAATGCTAGTAGGAAGTACGAACTGAATATAAACAATATTCATAGATCAAATGATTAGTTGAGGAAAAAGTCATCATACCCCAAAGTTTACACATAGTTACTCCACTAACTACTATATTCATGGTTAGAGATACCCTTAGTTGAATCATTTTGTGCCAATTGTGGGACTTCAAACCAGATAGTTGCTCCACACCTCTTTTCTTTTTCTTTATGAAGGCTCCCTTGAGACATCTCATATATCCTGTGGGTGTTCGAAAGCTATATATTTGTTCCTTCACTATTTTTTCCTTGTTCTTTGACAACATCCAAGGTGCATGGGGTAGCTCAATCTTTCCTCTGGGTCCAATGCGTGGCCAGGCTTGTCTCATGCGACCAATGTTATGTAAATCCTCCCTTACATTAACTGAATCACGAGCCCCTATCAAGTGATCCCATAATGTAGATACAACAAACAGGACACTCTTGTGCGAACTCATGAATCCCACGAAATAAGACACAATCATTGTGTCATGCATGGATCTTGACATAATCGAGGCCTCCCAAAGATGTCAAGTAATGTCTTGCTTGCTCTCTCTTAGTTGGCAATTTGTTTCCTTTTGGAAGCATTTGTGATAATAACCTACATATATTTTTAAAAGTGAGTTAAAAAACCACCAACATATATTTCTGTCTGATTTCAAAATAGAACAATTAATATTATGATTCATAAGCCAAACTGAATTGATACCTACTTCAATAACACATCCAAACTGACATTACTCCATCCATAAATTGTTTGCAAGTTAAGTATCTCGAGGAACGCACGAAGAACGGAGTATGTACAACCTTCATACAACGGAGTAGATGATGCTACATATAGTGGATCATGTGGCTTCGTAGAGTGACCTTCTCCCTGAACCGGTTGGGAAAATAGATGGTGTACCATATTGTCCAAAATCTCATCCTCTATGACTTGATGGAGCATTTCATGAGGGCTACTATCATGGTCGTCAGTCTCTAAAAGGGAGTTTCATGTACGTTGATATATAATTCCTGTAACATAGACTAGCAACCTTAGTGGTTAAAAAAAACAATGAATACCGGTGATTTTTCTCGGTCCCATTCTCCATACAAGCTGAGGTGTGACATTGCAATTCGATGTGCTCGAAAAATACACCCTCGATAACGATCACACATGCATTTAATTTTTCGTCGTAGCCATGCATCTTGATTATGAAAACGCAATGTTTCATCCTCACTTGAGGATGTGCTCATTGACTCATCAGCATGCACCGCACTAGGTGATGAGGACGACATGATTAAACCTAATTCATGACAACATCAAAATATTTATCATTCATATGTTTACATAAGATCTGAATTTTAAATACACAAAAATCATCATAAATACATTAAAACTTATGATAAGAATTCACTATCAAAACTTATCTTTAAAATAAAAAATTATGATAAAGCCTAAATGCGCGTCTCTATCCGCATTTACGTACGCATCTATGTTAGCATCTATTTCCGCATCTATGTTTGCGTCTGTACTCGTGTCTATCTGAACAATAGACGTGCATATACACACAAAAATAGACGCACACGTCAAAATTCAAACCATAATTAAATCATTTCTTTTCAAATTGCGCCTTTCCTTTCCTGCGTTTTTTGCGGTTCTGAAGCTTGAGTTTAGCCGACATGCAGTCTCTTCATGCCTCACCTCCTCATGACTCACCTCTTCTTTCATTTCAAACACACAAGAAGGGAAAAAGGAATGCCAAGGAGAGGAAGAAAGAGAGAACAAGAGAGAGGAGAACAAGAAGAAGCAGCAAGCATCAAGGGAGGGTAACTTACCAAGGAGAGGAAGAAGGAGAAGGAAGAAGCGCCACCACCCACCACACCAAACACCCAATCTGAGTCTCTCTCTCTCTCTCTCTCTCTCTCTCTCTCTCTCTCTCTATTTCTCTGTTTCTCTGTTTCTCTCTCTGCTCTGTTTGTGTATTTATGATTTATGATTCCATTATGTATTGCATTTTGTAAATCATCAATGGCGGTCGTTGAGCTAAAATCAGCCGACTGAGCGCATCTGATAGCGCATCTACATTTCAGTGTAGACGCAGGTATAAACGCGAAAAAATGTTTCCTCTCATTGCGTCTGAGGGCGCGTCTTAGAGCGCGTATGCTGACGCGTGTGCAGGTCAATCTACACACGAGGATACACGCGCGCGCAGATTGACCTGGAATTTGCAACTGACAACGCGTATGTGCTGCATCTTAGATGCGAGTATAGATGCACTAGATAGAAGGTTGACTTTGGAAGTGCGTCTGAGGGCGCGTCTAACCTGTAATTTAGACGCGGTTATACACGCGCCAGCTCTCCCAGCTCTGATAAAAAATAATATATTTTTGCAATGATGAAATGTGACCAATCCCATGTTTGTGTTTATCAATTTTCTTGTTTATGAGAAGCATTAGCACTTAAGTTTTATTCTCAATGTCTAAAGAAAGCTCTTTGAAAATGTAGGTAATATATGATTTTTTGTATGCAAACAAATTTGTCTTTTTCTTGTGTTCTTTTTGCAGATATCGTATCTTGGTTCATCTAGCAATGACCCAGATTTGGATTGCATGAATGATACATTGGCCTCGTTTGGCAGGGGGGTCAATGCATTTTTTGGAGGTTTTCCTAGTATGGAAGACTTCATGGGAGAGATGACCAGACACCTTGGCTGCTCTCCCACAGCGGACGAGGTGTTCAGTGTCATGTCTGGAACACCTCTGACGTCTTTGCCTGGCACTACTTCCCAAACTCCACATGCAGGTACTCCACATGCAGGTACTTCATATGCAGATACTCCACGTGCAGCACCTGTACATGCATCGGCTGAAGCACAAGCATCTGCACAAGCACGTGTATCCAGCGAGGCAGAGGGTAGTTGACAAAGAGGGAGGAGGGAGAGTCGAGGGGGAGGACGAGGCTTGTGTGGGGGTTGCCTAGGAGGTGGCGAGCGATCACCCTCACCAGTAGATCACGTAGAGGAGGTTGTACGCCAGTACTATAGAGTTACAGATGCTGGTGGCATCTTCCATGATGATGAAGGAAGGGATTTGATGGCGTACATGAGGAGCGTCGTGCATGCGACGTATAAAGATTGTTTCATTGCCTTCAAAAATTAGAAAAGCGGCTTGTGGCAGGAGGTGTTGAGGGTAGTCCATAGGAGGTACCCAAATCCTGAGGGTCAGTGATTCTCGGATGATTGGGGACGTACAAAAGTGAGGGATATGCTTCACAACAAAAGATCCCACCTCATGACACGCGCCAAGGACTCACTGCGGAGGCAGGAGTTGGGGCGTTGTCGTGGAGTTCGTGCAAGAGCTGCTGAACACGGGATGTAAACGACTGAAAAAAATGCTTCATGATATTCTTGTCGGTCATCTCTTCTTGCGAGTCTCCCATCTTGCTGGAAATTGATGCAGCGCTTTCACGTCGGGTTCATCAGAAACAACCAGACGAAAAGAAAAATGAAAATCACGCCCAAAAAATCGACAGAGAAGGCGCCTAGAAATCCACCAAAAGCAAGTCGTTGTTTTTCCAAAAGCTCCTGTAAGCTTATTTTGAAGCTTTTACTCAACCATTGGAAATGATTTGATAAGGCTTGAGCTCTCTTCTTGCTTTTGGAGTTACTCACTAAGAGTGAGAGAGAGTAGAACTCGTTCTTGTGGATGTTCCCATCCCGTATGATCTCCCAATGGTGTGGCCAATGTAGTCACCACAACACGATGCTCCTTACTTGTTAGAAAAAACTGGGCTACAGCTCTTATGTTACCGCCTTTGTTGCTTCATTGTCCTGCATGTTACGTTGGCCTTGTTCACGTGCAACCTTTGTCTTCATAGCTTAAATGTCGGCTTCTACATGGCTTCCTTTGATTCCATGGTTTCGGCTCGGATGCGCAGCAGTACGACATCCACCCCCTCTAAACCTGCGCATCCTTCGGATGAGCCAACTATCCATGATCATCTAAGTCCACAAACATGTCCAGTTCTTCATCACTTTTCGGTAGACCTGTTTCTCCATCAGCTACATCATCCATATTCTCTGCTTCTTCTGCTAGAATTTCTTCTGACTGCTCTTCTTCTGCCAATGCTTCAAGTGCATACTCTTCATATTCTCTTCTATTGAAAATATTGACTCGTTTTCCAGCAATGGGCACCCTCAATACTTTCCCACCCAATTCAGCCAACTCATAGATAGCATTGTCAAAAACCTGTTTCACCTCATATGGTCCAAACCATCTTTGAACCATTTTTCTCATGCTGCTATGCTTATTCTCTAGGTTACTGTCGTAGACTAGAACCCAATCTCCCTCTTTTATGGCTCTAGGTTGCAAGTGATGCCTCAAATCAAACCTGTCCTTGTTTTTGAGTTGAGCTGCCTTCAAACAATCAACTGCTAGCTGCACATCTTCTGCCCTTCTCTCTAGTTGACGAATCCGAAGAGCTAGAAGCTCCTCTCTTGATAAATTCTCATGCCAAGGAAGAGCACTCCACGTGAGAGCACAAATTTCAGTAGGCATGACAGGTTTATGCCCATACATCAACTCTGCAGGCATATATCCAGTAGTCACGCTATGTGTAGAGCGGTCTATCCACAATGCAAAAGGTAGTAATCTCGATCAATATCCAATCCGACCTCTACAAGCTTTTGCCAATGCCTTAACTATCGGCGGATGCCCTCTTTTGCTCTTGCCATTCCCCTCTAGATTATAGGTAGTAGTAAGAGTCAACTTAATCCCAAGCCGTGAGAAAAATTCTCTAGCTTCATCTGCATCTAGCTCTCCATGATCAGCAGTAATCTTGCCTATACATCCATACCTGCAAAATATTTCTTCCAACAAGAATTTACATATTGTAGTGGTGGTCTTCGTCCGCAAAGATCTGCCTTCAACATAGTTTGTAAGATCCTCCCTGGCCAAGACAAGATATCTCATCTGCCAAAGTCCCACTAGCAAAGTAACCAAGTCAACCACCCACTTATAATGCACACATAGCGGATAGGTCGGATGCAACTCATTGCGATGCTGCACTAAAGAGTAGAGCTGACAGTCCTTGCAAGTCTCCACAAAGTGGGAAACATCCTTATACATCCCTTTCCACTAGTATCTTTCTTTGATTTTCTCATAGGTAGCCCAGACACCTCTGTGTCCAGCCCAATAACTCTCATGAAACTCTCGCATAATCTGTATCTGCATCGCTGCCTCACAAACTACTCTCAAGGGTAGGCAGCCTCTCTTCTTTGGGTGCTACCAAAGAAAACCATCTTTCAAGAAATACCCATAATCCTTTATTCTGATTTTCTTGAATGCATCATCTCTCCAATCAGCTCTTCGAGTCAATGAACTCAGATACTGACCAATTTGCAGCCACTCGCCAACATAGAGTTCTTCAATAAAGGCTTCAATAGTAGATACATGACAATCATGAACAAGGACAGAAGCTGCAAACTCTGTCTCATCATCTTCTGCAAGCAACGACTCCTCATCCTCATATCTCGCTCTAGACAGCATGTTAGCACAACTGGATTATCTTTTCCTGTTATGTGCCGAAATTCTAGATTCAATGATTTGATGTAGGCAATCCACTGAAGCATTGCCATATCTGGAGTCGAACAGCTAGTAATCATGCCAAGCAAAGGCAAGCAATCTGTTTCCACAAACAACTGAAGCATCAATAAAATACTCTTTATCACGCTTCAGTGCAATGATTACTCCCCATAACTCTCTTTTAATCTGCGGATATCTTCTCTGCCGCTCATTAAGAACTTTAGCTCCAAAGCGGATTGCATATCTGTTCCCATCAGCATCATCCTGTCTCACTGCCCAACCTATGCCAATAGGGCTAGTATCAACTGTCAACATGATTGGCCGTCCACACTGATAATCCGCCTTGCGAAGAGTAGGAGCTGACTGCAACAGCTTCTTGAGTTTACACATGGGTTTTGAATGCTTCTTATCCCAATGAAACTTCTGCCTCTTTCGAAGTAGCTGATAGAGAGCATCTGCTATGTGAGCAAAATGAGGAATCCAAATCATGTAAAATACACAAGCTTCCACAAATCTCCGCACCTGTGAAGTAGTCGAGCAATACTCTGCAATCCTGCTTATGGCATCCACCTTTGCAGGTGAAGGCTTCCTGCCATAATAACCAACGATATGCCCAACTATGATGACTTCATTAACACCAAAGACAGATTTCAGCCCTGAAAGAGTCAAATTCACCTCCTCTAATCGTGTCAATATTTGCTCACAAGCAACCAAGTGTTCAGCCACAAACTATCTACATCCTCGCAAATCAAGACTCTCATTCTTTTCTTCTTCTACACAACCTTTAATAGGCACATCATCTAAGAAAGGCATGGTATACTGTGGAATATAGTCTCGCAGAACTTTATGCATATCATTCATCATATGAGCAACTAAGTTGGTGGCACCTTGAGGCAAGGTACACATCCTCACAAGACCAATAGGTGTCCACATAGTGGTGATATCCCTACTTTCCAAGGCAAGCTGAAACTGGTCATAACGAGAATACAAGTCACCTAGGGAATAGATGGCTCGTCCTGCAAAAGCCTCGGCAAACTCATCCACAACTGGTCCTGTTCCCACATTCCTGATTGTCACTCTATTCACGGGTTGCATATCCTAAATAAATCTCAAGGTTCCATTCTTCTTTGGAACAGTAAACCACATGTTAGAATAGGGCGCAGAAGAGGGTTCCAAAATCCCCATCTTAATCTTCTCATTCAGCAACTCTATCAGCTTTGGCAAGTGTGCTCTAGGCACAGGTGTAGGACGTATATTCCATGCCACATGAGGAACGGTGAAGATGACCATAGGCGCAACCAATTGGGGACTAATGCAGCCAATTTCATGAGGAAAGAAAGCAAATGCCTTACCATGTCATCCAAGCATCTCTCTGAAATATTCTTTTTCCACTGGAAGCAAGAAATCATCATTCCCAATCTTCAATCCTGCAAGAGTTTTAGCTGTAAATTCATGGCCAATATTTGCAGGATCTCTCAGCATAGGTGCTTCATAGCTTTTTCCATCTGCTCATCACTATCAGGAGGAAGCGGCCCTGCAACCGGCTTAACCTTCTTATCAACTATTTTATACTTCGTGTCAACCTTGGCATCAGGCAGGCACTCTCTTGTTTGCTGCAATTTCTGCAATTTTTTAGCAACTCTCAACTCTCTTGGCTGAAAGATTTTAGCCCTTTGCTCTATGGACTGCATGGGTGCAGCCTGAAACTCTGTATGCTGAAATTCTTCAGCATTAAACTCAATTGGCTGAAAGGTTTCAGCCCTCTGCTCTGTGGACTACCAAGATGCAGCCTCATACTGTGTATGCTGAACTATTTCAGCATTTAACTCTGCTGGCTGAAAGGTTTCAGCCCTCTGCAACTCTGAAAGCTGATCAAGATCAGCCATAGACTTGGTTTGCTGAGTTTTCTCAGCCTTTGACTCTGTTTTCAGCATAAAATAAAAAATTTCCTGATACATATCCAAGGTTTGCACTGGTATGATCCTTGAACCCTTACATACATTAGTTTTTAGCATATTTTCCATCTTAAACAAAGTATCTGCATAAGACATTCCATCATACAGTCCATCCACATGCTCTTCTGCTTGCAAAATACCTACAGACTTCAACTCTTTCTCCTTACGACCAATGTATTGCCTTGCAGCTCTAGACAAATCTGAAATTTTCTGATAACTCACTGAACTATCTGAAGAAAAACCAAAAAAATTAGTGGAGAAAGACTGGCTGCCAGGAGGCGAGATCTCCTCTTTTCTCCGCTCCGTACCACTGGCGTCTCGCAAGACAGCGGCACCTAATGAAAATCCAGCTCCTTCGCAGGTAGTGGTGCCTCATGCAAGGAGTCCCTGTTTCTCGGATGATTTACTCCAACAGTCATAAACTGAACAGCTCGCATACCATCCTTATTGCGTATCCGTTCATAGGCTGAGCCGTCATCCATCACTTTCGTCTCCATTCTTGCTTCTGTAATGAAAGGCTATCCAAGAATAATCGGATAAGAGCAAGAATCCTGAACAAAGCAATGATAATCCTCTTCAACATTGTCAATAGAAATTTTGATGCTCGGACAAGCAGCATACATATCACCAGAAGTATTATTGGCTGCTCTCATGCGCCAGCCATGCTCTGCATCCATAGGCCACTTGCCACTCTCATAAACACCTCGAGTAATAAGATTAATCTCGAAACCATGATCGACTAAAGCGACCAAAGGAATCTGTTTCTCTCCAATCCTTACCACTGTCTCAGTGGTTGCTCTAGCCCAATGACTACCTGAAAAATGGCTGCGAGGAATGAGGATAGGGATATCATCATCCTCATACTGCATAGGCTGAACTATTTTCTCCAACTGCGGGTTGACAGAAGCATTCTCAACCATCATTGCATCATCTTGCTCTTCCTCAAGAGCTCCATGCCATAATCCCTGTAAAGTAGGTCCTTCCACTGCATGTCATTTCCTCCGCAAAAGATCCTGCATCTAATCCTGTATTTCTCTTCTAGCAATCCCAAGAGCTTCACCAATAGTAAAAGTGACTTCACTATTTAGAATTCTTTCATGAAAAATCTTACTCATATCCGTTTGCATGTCAAGGTCTGAGAAGAGCTTGAATCTTTGCTCCTTTCTTGGTTGCCTCTTTTCTTTCATCTGTTTGTTTGCCTTAGGTTGTTCAGGACTTGATTGTGCTGGAGAACTCGTCATAGGTGGAGCTGTAGCAGGTGGTGAAACAAAGTCACCCCCTCTAGTCTTTTTGGAGGTGCTGAGACCCTCCTCATCTCTTCTTCTCTTTTCCTCAACCATGGCATCTAAACCCTGTGTTTTTGCCATATAAGCAAAAATAGAATACCTGTCAATAGGAGAATCCCATCTTGTTTCTCCTCGGATGCTGGAGCCCATACAAGTCATAGTGGATTCCTGAACTTTCCCTCTTCTCGTTATCTCAAAGGCAGAGTGTCTCAACTCTATAGAAACAGAATTTGTATCCTTTTTCATTAATTTATCTATATAATGATTTATTAAATTTATTTTCTTTGCACTAATTAGATATAAAGAAAAGTGCATTGGAGCTGGCCACTGATGAGTGGTCACAGGTTATGGTGGACCCACACGGTGGGTTAGAGAAAAGATAGTTCACACTTCCACCTATATGACCCGATTGGGCGCGTGTGACTAGAACTCACGCATATCAGGGTTAGACTCGCACACAGAAAGGATTGATGCCTTGAAGTGTGGGCTAGATCCACCAGAACAGACAGTTACAATCAACAAGATGGCATGATCATGAAATGCTTGTATAATGTGCATGTGTGGGCTAAAAGCTTGAAATGCACATTTCTTTGCATAGGAAAGTCACATGAAGATTCGGATACCATTTTTGCGATGTACACGGAAAAAGCTTTCATATGATACCCATATTGGGGGGGTCCCTAAATTCTAGGAGATCCCTAAATTTTAGGAGGTCCCTAAATTTTAGGAGCCTCGAATTAGCCTAAAAATGCTAGTCCTAAAAAATAGGGATGTCATTCTAAAAATAGTAAGTTCTGTACTCTGACTGTGCTTACTAAATTTGGTTGTTTCTATTCTTGACAGTATTCAACCCAAAAAGGAAGGCCATAGAGAAGAGACAAGTGTCAAGACACTTGTCACACAAGTTTCCAAGTGTCCCACCACTTGTCACATCTCATGACATGTGGCTGGACACTTGTCTTGTGCTACTCCACTTTCCCCTTTTGTACTAGCTCTCCCCTCTCCTATAAATAAGAGCTCGTTTTTCTTCATTCAACATCATTTTTCTTTGCTGTAAACTCATGTACAACACCCACAGATAGCCAGAAACTGGCCCCATCCATCCCCATCATCATCCCCCACTTCTCCATTATCAAATTCCTCCATATTCCCTCTTCTATCACTGTTGTTTTACAAGACAGCAAGCCTGTAAATTCATTACAGCACCTCCTTCTTGAGCTCTTTCTTCCATTTTAGCTACAAGAAGCAAGCTCTATCCCTGTACTGCTGATCAACGATGGAGAAAGACTGAATTCCCCTTTTTCTTCTCTCATACTGTAAAGAAATCAGTTCTTATCATTGCATAATAGATAATGCATGTGTGTTTGTACATCTTTGCATGATCTTGTGAGAGTGAGAATTACTTCTTCTCACTCTCAGGTTGATTGTAACTGAGCTCTTCCCTAAGGGACTTGGGTTGAGCAGAAATACATTCCTTCGGGGGGGGTTGCCCATCTTCAACCCTCAATCTTGTCTCCATTACTTTTACATTTTTATGGCTGTAATTTTGTGAGTAATTTTCATTTTTAGCTTTAAGTGTTCATTCTCTTTTATATTAAATCTCGAAAACAAGCAAATATCATAATTGTTAAGCATACTACGTTGTTCGGGGCGTTTACAATGGTATCAGAGCTTTGGCTCGGTCCTCACCCCCAACACTGGTAGTGCTTACAACTATAAGTTTGTTTGTTTTCAGTCCTTGCATTGAGTGCGTAAGCATATTTTTTTTCTTTAGTCTCAATGGATCAATCGAGTGCTATCCTTCAAGCCATTCAAAGTCTTAGAGAGGAGAATCAGAAAATTCGTGAGCAACTTCTCAAACTAGAAAAAGTTGAGAATCCCAAAGAATTCAAGGAAAGAAGCCCATCTACTTCAAGGATACAAAGCCATACCAATGAAAGGAGCCGATCAAGAAGTCCAACTACTTCTAAGAGGCAGTCCCATTCTACTTCAAGACAAAGAAAGAGATCGCGTCGAAGCTCATCCTCTTCTTCAAAGTCATTTGGCGCCTATTCTGATGGATCCTCTTCTAGTAATGAAGAGTCACACCCTTCTCGTGGAAGACCTCATCATCGTCAAAGGCGTCGACATTCTTCACCCTCGTCTCCATCTTCATCCCCATCAAGCACTTCATCATCTTCAACCTCAAGATCTGAGCATGGACGAAAGAATAAGAAGAAGAAGAAGACTAAGTCACTATCTCAACTTGAAAAGAAGATCAAGTTCAGTATGTATGATGGTTCGCGAAATCCTGATCTTCTTCTGAAGTTTATTCGTCAATTTCAAATTTTGTATGGTCGTGACAAGTATAAAGAAAAAGAAAAGATTAAGTTTGCAGCTTTACATTTAACCGACTTAGCCCATACTTGGTGGACGGGGTTGGAATATGATCATGCTGCCCCAAAATCATGGCGGTCCTTTGTTCGCCTGATACAAAGCCAATTTCTTCCTGTTCATTTCAAAAGAGATGTAAAAATGGAATGGGATCGGCTTTGGCAAAGGAAAAATGAGTCACTTGGTGACTATACCAAGAGATTTTGGGAGCTACTTTTGAAGGTCCAACATTTCAAGAAGATCAGCAGTTCGGAAAAGCTTAGGAAGTTTCAAGGAGATTTGCATTTTAAACTTCGTACTACTCTTAATCATTATCATTGTTCTAGTCTCAGGGAACTCATTGACCATGCTGAGACATGGGAAATGGAGCACAATGGCAACAAATCATTCCAAAAGAATGATAAGAAGAGAGTAGCTGATGATGAGGAGTATTCAGCCCCAAATGAAGGACAAAAACAGTGGAAAAAGCAGCCACCATCAAATCAAAAGAAGATGAAGCCCTATGCACCTCCTAATGCTCCTCAATTTCGCTCCAATCTATACCCACAAGCAAAGCAATTTTCCGAAGAAGAAAAGCAACGCTTCATGAAAGAAGGGAAGTGCTTTAAATGTGGACAAACAGGCCACATAGCGAAGCAATGTCCAAACAAGGGACAAAGCAAGGTTTCTGACAACAAGCCTAAGTCGCCAGTGAAAATCAATGCTATCAGTGATGTAGTTGCAAACACAACTCACACTCCAGAGACGCGCAAATTATTAAAAGCTTGGGGACAGTTGCAAGGTAAGCAAGCACTATTCTTGATAGATCTTGGGGCGAATGAAAATATTATTTCCTTGCAATTAGCTAAAGAGCTTGGATTAAAGAATGAAGAGATGGACACTCCGGTAGAAGTTCGCCAAGCTTTAAATGTTGATGAAGGTGACACAATGAAGACTGTGATACCCTACATTGGCAAGCTCAAGTTTCAAATTCAAGGCTACAGTGACGAAGATACCTTCTGTATTGGAGACTTTGATGGTTGCAATGTGATTCTTGGCATGCCCTGGAATCATAGAATAGATTCAACCATCTTCTCTCAGAAAAAGAAGGTAGAACTCACCAACAAAGGCAAGAAGTACGAGATCCAAGCTGGAGTTTCTGGAGACACCATACCTATGGTAAGCCATATGCAAGTCTCTAGAGCAATCAAGGATTGTGTTCAATGTTGTCTGCTTTATGTCACTGATGTAAAAGATAATATGAATGCTGAAAACCAAGAGCAACTTCAGCTCTTGGAAAAGTATAAAGATTGTTTTTTTGGAAGATCTTCCTTATCAGCTTCCCCCAGAAAGGCCAGAAGACCATCATATTGATATTATCCCGGGCAGTTCTCCTCCTAATATAGCACCATACCGTGTGAGCCGTCCTCAACAAGAAGAAATCAGAAAGCAAGTCGAAGACCTACTCAACCGTGGGCTAATTAGGCCAAGTAGCTCACCATTTTGTTCACCGGTTCTTCTTGTTCAAAAGAAAGATGGCACATTCAGGATGTGCATTGATTATCGAGCCCTCAACAAAATCACCGTGAAGAATCGGTTTCCTATTCCCAGAATTGACGACATTTTGGATCGTCTAGGAGGCTCAAAGGTTTTCAGCCGCATTGATTTAAAGAGTGGTTATCATCAAATTAGGGTAATACCACAAGATGTACACAAAACTGCTTTCCGCACTTCATACGGTCTTTATGAATTCTTGGTGGTTCCTTTCGGATTAACCAATGCACCAGCCACCTTTAATCGAATGATGGAGCGCATCTTTAGAGAGCATCGACAATATGTCGGTACTTTCTTTGATGATATTATTGTCTTTAGCAAGAATGAAGAGGAGCATCATCAACACTTGGAAATTGTTCTACAATTACTACAACAAAATCAACTCTTGGTAAATGGTAAAAGGAGTGAATTTTTCATGCATAAAATAAATTACCTTGGGCATGTCATCTCTTTTGAAGGGATTCAGATGGATCCTGAAAAGATCAGGATAATCCAAGAATGGCCTCATCTTCGTGATGTACATGAGGTGCGATCGTTTCTTGGCTTATGTTCTTATTACCGCCGCTTCATCAAGCATTTTGCACATATGGCTTCTCCACTTCATGACCTTACAAAGAAGAAGATCTCTTTCCAATGGAAGGAAAAAGAGAAGGCAGCCTTCACAAGGCTGAAAATAGCTCTTACTTCTGGACCTGTTTTTATCATTCCAGATCTGGTAAAACCATTTGTGGTGGAAGCAGATGCTTGCGGTGATTGTATTGGTGCAGTGCTAAATCAAGAAGGCCATGCCGTAGCCTTTGAAAGCGGCCGTCTAAATGATGTGGAGAAAAGGTATGACATTTATGAAAAGGAGCTCTTAGCAGTGGTTCATGCTTTAAAGATATGGAAACATTATCTTTTAGGCAATGAATTCCTTATTAAAACCGATCATCAAAGCTTGAAGTATTTCAAGACTCAAAAGCATTTGCAGGAGAAACATGCAAGATGGGAAAATTTCTTGTCTATGTTTCATTTTCAAATTATGTACACTCCAGGGAAACAAAATGTAGTTGCTGATGCACTTTCTAGAGTGCCTCGCATTGCAACTATTACAGTGGCTCATCATGAAGATTTTCAAACAATGAAGAATACTTATGATGAAGATACTGATTTTGCAGCAATTTGGTCAAATTTACAGCAAGGAGGTTCTCATCCAGATTATTCCATCAAAGATGGTTACCTTCTCATGAACAATCGCCTTTGTGTCACTCTTCCTGCTCGACAAAAGGTGCTTAAAGAAAGTCATGAACCCCCTTATGCAGGGCATAGAGGGAGGGCAGCCACTCTAAGTGCAATTGAACGCTACTTTTATTGGCCAACATTACGAAAAGATACACATAACTTCATTGAGGCTTGTCTGGAATGCCAAAAATCCAAATATGATAGGCAGAAGATTCCAGGATTGTTGCAACCTCTTCCAGTGCCCAAAGATCTATGGGAATCTATCACAATGGATTTCATCTCAGGTATTCCAAGAACACCTCAAGGTCATGATATGATTTGGGTCATAATTGATAGATTCAGCAAACAATCACATTTTATTCCATGTCATAAAACATTGAAATCCGCACAAGTTGCAAGACTTTTCATTCAACATATCTTCAGATTACATGGTATGCCTTCTGAGATAATTTCAGATAGAGACTCCAAATTCACAAGTAACTTTTGGCGTGCTTTATTTGAGAATTTGGGAACCACTTTAAAGTTCTCCTCAGCTTTTCATCCTCAAACTGACGGCCAAACAGAGGTGATGAATCTCACTCTTTTGGATATGTTGAAAGCTTATGTTAGTGAACATAAGTCACAATGGGAGAAATATCTTCCATTATTGGAGTTTGCTTACAACAATACAGTGCACTCATCCACAGGGAAAGCTCCAAATGAAATAGTACAGGGTAAAGTGATTCCTCCTCCAATTATTCGCACTAAAGATAAGATTTTTGCTGCTGATGAGTTTGCTTCAGATTTAAAAACAACAATGGATCAAGTTCGAGCCACTATCAAAGTTGCGCAAGAGCGACAAAAGAAGCAAGAAGATAAACGAAGAAGACCTTTGGCTTTTGAAAAAGGTCAATATGTCTTGCTAAAGTTTGATAAAAGCAGGCTCAAACAAGGTTCTGGTCAAAATTCATCTTTTCCAAAGCTCTCCAGTAGATACTTTGGACCCTTCAAAGTGATTGAGAAAATAAATGAAGTTTCTTATCGACTTGAGCTTCCTACTCATTGGAAAATACACAATGCTTTTCATGTAAGTTTGCTAAAACCTTACATAGGACCAGAACCAAAGGAACCCATTACTGAAGATCCCCCAGAAGTTGAAGAAACAGAGCAACTCTTGGAACCTGAAAAGATTTTGTTTCTCAAGGATCGAACCACGAGAAGTGGCCTTGTGACACGAAAATTCTTGCTAAAATTCAAGAATCTACCCACCACAGATGCACAGTGGGTAGATGAAAAATTCATGAAGGATTACCCAAATATTCTACAACAATATCAAGAAGATTTTCAGCTGAGGACACCTGAATAAAAGCCAGAGGGCTGTCACAACTCTATAGAAACAGAATTTGTATCCTTTTTCATTAATTTATCTATATAATGATTTATTAAATTTATTTCCTTTGCACTAATTAGATATAAAGAAAAGTGCATTGGAGCTGGCCACTGATGAGTGGTCACAGGTTATGGTGGACCCACACGGTGGGCTAGAGAAAAGATAGTTCACACTTCCACCTATATGACCCGATTGGGCGCGTGTGACTAGAACTCACGCATATCAGGGTTAGACTCGCACACAGAAAGGATTGATGCCTTGAAGTGTGGGCTAGATCCACCAGAACAGACAGTTACAATCAACAAGATGGCATGATCATGAAATGCTTGTATAATGTGCATGTGTGGGCTAAAAGCTTAAAATGCACATTTCTTTGCATAGGAAAGTCACATGAAGATTCGGATACCATTTTTGCGATGTACACGGAAAAAGCTTTCATATGATACCCAAATTGGGGGGGTCCCTAAATTCTAGGAGATCCCTAAATTTTAGGAGGTCCCTAAATTTTAGGAGCCTCGAATTAGCCTAAAAATGCTAGTCCTAAAAAATAGGGATGTCATTCTAAAAATAGTAAGTTCTGTACTCTGACTGTGCTTACTAAATTTGGTTGTTTCTATTCTTGACAGTATTCAACCCAAAAAGGAAGGCCATAGAGAAGAGACAAGTGTCAAGACACTTGTCACACAAGTTTCCAAGTGTCCCACCACTTGTCACATCTCATGACATGTGGCTGGACACTTGTCTTGTGCTACTCCACTTTCCCCTTTTGTACTAGCTCTCCCCTCTCCTATAAATAAGAGCTCGTTTTTCTTCATTCAACATCATTTTTCTTTGCTGTAAACTCATGTACAGCACCCACAGATAGCCAGAAACTGGCCCCATCCATCCCCATCATCATCCCCCACTTCTCCATTATCAAATTCCTCCATATTCCCTCTTCTATCACTGTTGTTTTACAAGACAGCAAGCCTGTAAATTCATTACAGCACCTCCTTCTTGAGCTCTTTCTTCCATTTTAGCTACAAGAAGCAAGCTCTATCCCTGTACTGCTGATCAACGATGGAGAAAGGCTGAATTCCCCTTTTTCTTCTCTCATACTGTAAAGAAATCAGTTCTTATCATTGCATAATAGATAATGCATGTGTGTTTGTACATCTTTGCATGATCTTGTGAGAGTGAGAATTACTTCTTCTCACTCTCAGGTTGATTGTAACTGAGCTCTTCCCTAAGGGACTTGGGTTGAGCAGAAATACATTCCTTCGGGGGGGGGGGGGGGGTTGCCCATCTTCAACCCTCAATCTTGTCTCCATTACTTTTACATTTTTATGGCTGTAATTTTGTGAGTAATTTTCATTTTCAGCTTTAAGTGTTCATTCTCTTTTATATTAAATCTCGAAAACAAGCAAATATCATAATTGTTAAGCATACTACGTTGTTCGGGGCGTTTACACAGAGGACCATAAGGCAGAGTCTCCATCTGATTTCTGCTCAAGCTAGACTCCATAAGCTGAAGCATCTCCTCTAGCACTCACATAAGCTGATTGCGCAGCCATATCATCAACAAGCTTCTTCATGCCTCCCTTACCAAAGTTTGTGTCAAGAGGAGCACTAGTCTCTATCAGCCATATCTTCCCATCTTGTCCCCAAAACACTACGTTCTTCTTACGTGCTTCTTGAAAAGCATCACAATATCTGCAGTGTTGGTGCTCTGTACTATCGCACCAAATACATCGTCTCCCTTTTCTTTGGCCAATTGGGAAAGCAGTCACTGGAGCAGGTGCTACAACAGGTACTCGCATAAGTTTCTCTTTTAACTTCCCAACTTCAGCTTTGACTGCCTCTATTGTCAAACCTACCAATCCTTTAATAACATCATCTACTGAAAAGGGCACTGGAGCAGCAGGAACTGATGGATTTACAACAGGAGGAGTAGACTTAGGCATAGAACTTACAGCAGGGGTAGAAGTAGAGGTCTCCAAGGATTTTTCAGAAGCAGATCCTGTATTACAATGCAATCGTACCCTCCTGCACTGCTTCTTAACAAGCGCATTCACAACATCAATGACATGTCTCCACTCGGTCTTTAAGCCTGTATTTGTAGCTTGATCCTTCAAAAGATCATCCAACTTTTTGTGTAAATCAACATCAGCAACTTGTAAAAATAATTCCACCTTTTGCATCTCCAAATCTTGTTGCTCAGTCCCGTCCAATTGATCATAGCGGCTCTCGAACTCTCGCAGAAGGGCGGTAGCTGAAAGTCCCTTATTAGGCATAGAAACCCATGCTAAGAAATTCCTGCGGTTCATAAGACCTGTATCCTCCAGGAAATATTCATCTTTTAATGCCTTCTTAAACTCTGTCCAAGCAGCACGTGTTCCTTGAATTTCTGAAATTCGGACCTCAAGCGCGTGAACCACGGCCTGCAAGAAGTAGCGGCTCCAAACGTCTTGAGAAACCCCAAAAAACTTCATCTTTTCTTCATACAGATGTAGGTAAGTTGAAACTTGTTGGCCGTTGAACTGCTTCATCTCCTGTTGGACAGCCTTCAAGGCATCCATGGCATCACTATCGCGTTTCGTGTGTGCTTGCTACTGCATATAGGATGTAAATGACTGAAACAGATGCTTCATGACATTCTCGTCCGTCATCTCTTCTTGCGAGTCTCCCATCTTGCTGGAAATTGATGCAGCGCTTTCACGTCGGGTTCACCAGAAATGTCGTGGAGTTCGTGCAAGAGCTGTTGAACACGGGGTTCAAGATACTCCAAGGCACGAGGCTAACAAGAAGATCTCAATTTTTGATGCCAAAGATCACTATATTGCTTGCCATGTGAATTACAACAAAGAAGCTGCCAACTACTCTTCACAAGAAGCTGCAATTATAGGCATACCACCTTAGAAAAATAACTTGTGATCTCCATGTATATCCAAGAATACTGGCAAGTTCAGCTCAAAGGAAGCACTTTGGGTATCAAATCCACTTTTGAATTCAATCACCATCACATCAACTCCATGTGAGAACCAACTGAAGGGACAAATTGCTTTATAATGAAGAAATCACCATGATCAGCAGTAACACTCCAAGGTGTCCTCAGAAACGTGAGTAGCTATCTGGATCCTCACAGGAGAGAACATCAATTGAGGAAGGTAAACCTGGCCTGTTGTGATTTCGAAGCCTTCTGTGCAGCCTTCTTTTTCAGATATGCTCTTCATGAACTTGCTCATTCCATTCCCTTATTCACCACGTTCTCTTCTACTTGAAAAAAAAAACATTAAATGGTGTAACCTGCTTCTCTGACCACCATGAAGGCGATCTTGCCAATGCCATGGGTGCTATGACAGCGTCCGCAAATCGGCACTTTCTGGTCCTTCAGTTCCTTCGAGAGGTTTCGGACCTCAGTCCAGGTACAGCCGCTAATCTGTAAAGACTGAATCCCTCGCAGAGGCTCAACTCCATCATGTGATGATTCCCCCCCCCTCTGTGAGCACCTGCCCGTCGGTCTCAACAAAAAAACACCCAGGAAAAGCTCCTCCCCTCCAATATAGTGCGTCCTTTTCCCCAGAAACAACCAGATGAAAAGCAAAATGAAAATCACGCCCAAAAAATCGACAGAGAAGGCACCTAGAAATCCACCAAAAGCAAGTCGTTGTTTTTCCAGAAGCTCCTGTAAGCTTCTTTTGAAGCTTTTACTCAATCGTTGGAAATGATTTGATAAGGCTTGAGCTCTCTTTTTGCTTTCGGAGTTACTCACTAAGAGTGAGAGAGAGTAGAACTCGTTCTTGTGGATGTTCCCATCCCGTATGATCTCCCAATGGTGTGGCCAGTGTAGTCACCACAACACGATGCTCCTTACTTGTTACAAAAAACTGGGCTACAGCTCTTATGTTACCGCCTTTGTTGCTTCATTGTCCCGCATATTACATTGGCCTTGTTCATGTGCAACCTTTGTCTTCATAGCTTAAATGTCGGCTTCTACATGGCTTCCTTTGATTCCACGGTTTCGGCTCGCATGCGCAGCAGCACGACAGCGTGGAGCCTATAGCCAACCACCTATGTGCCACCGCATAGAGTGGAAGAAAGCCAAGAAGAAAACAACAGAGAAAATGAAGAGTCGCCAGCACGTAGAGGCGCGATGGATCCAAATGGAAACCATGGGATCGTCGCATTATGGATCGAGCGGCAGAGAGTCGTGGGAGGCAGAGTTTGTAAGTATATTTTGATTTTTAGTTTTTTAAAATTTATATTTCTTTCAATTCTTTATATAATTTATTCTAATATATTGTGACTCATAATTGTTTGTATATAAGACTACTATTGTTGGTAGGATACCTACTCCTAGAGAGGTAGGTTACCATCGAGGCCATAACCGTGCAGCCACATGGCTTCACTTCTATGAGGATTCGATAGCCAGAGAAGGTATGTTTTTCTTACTTTCCTATTAAAAGTATAGCTAATTAAAACTTTTTCTCCACCATGTCTATGTAAGCAACCTTGATCTTTTGTGTGTGTAGACGAACCCGGATGTGGAGCATAGCGAGGAGGGGGATAGCGATGCTAGTAGCCATGGTGGTACTAGCGAATATACTTCTTCTTCAAATTCGTAGAGGAGCACCATACCTCCTCATGAGGCCTTGTTTTCTTGTATATGTATGATCCATCTTTGAGCCTACTGCTTGTGGCCACGCTTTAGGTCGCAAGCACTTAAACTTCCCATGTAAATGCTTTTGATCTATAATGAATACATGGACTTTTATTTTCAATTCTCGTGCCCGTAAGATACATTGTCTTTTTCCCAAATGCACAATTTGATGTATGGGAGGGGGAAAAAAAAAACCAGAGAGCAAGTGGTTGCTCTCTGTTTTTTTTTTCCAGTTCTGTTTTGCGCGTCTATCCGCGCGTCTAAATTGTAGAAAATCTGTGTTTATACGTGCGTCTATAGCGCAGAGTACACACGCTCCATAATTCATATTTTTTGTTTTCCGTTCACGTCTACCAGTGCTTGTAAAAGCACGTCTATAAGCGTGTCTATATGCCCATCTAACTCCCAAATAGACGCGCTAATAGACACGCAAAATGAATTAAATAAATAGCAATTTTGGTTTATTATGTGCATGCATTCGCGCGTGTATATGTGCGTCTATTACGCGTCTATTTTTGCGTGTAAATTTGTTCATACATGCGATTATAGACGCAAAATGGTAGATCCGCAAACAGATGGGCGGATAGACGCGCCCGTAAGATTTTCTCTATATTCAAAAATCGCGTCTAAAAGTGCATCTACGAGGCCTTTTTGTTGTAGTGAGAACACACAACAAAAAAGAGAAGAATAGAGACTACTTTAATTTCAAAGGAATTGATACTAAGATGGGTCTGTTGTTGTGTTTGCTTCTATTGTCAAGCTTAGATGGCAATCTAGAGAGATGATAGGTGAAGAGCTTAGGGTAGCTGAAAGAACTCTAACTTGGTGCTAGATAGATTAACGATGGCTTTAGAGGGGTCTTCCTTTTATAGCCCAGTGTCGTCGCGTTAAGAGTTGAACGTCTACCACCGGGGCTTTTAGTGCAGAAGAAGAGTTTAGGATTCAAGATTTGGGAAGGGAAAATGGATTGGGGTTTAATTAGATCCGGGATTTAGAAATGATTTAGGTACGGAAGAAGAGTATAAGCCTTTTCACTATGTACTTAGCATACATGAACAGAAGGAATAAGACTAACTTGATTACATCAAATGCCTCTGGATACATACATCATATCATAAAGGATATTTTCAAATTCTCAATTCATTTATGAATGTCAAATGCAAGCTCTAATGGCATTTATTTCAAGTACATAGATGGATTTCAACCCTTTGGTTCAAGTATATTGTCGATAGATTCAAATGCATCCAAGATTTGGGCCAAAGATACATGAAATGAATTGAAAAAGTATAATTTTAGCTTCAGCCCTGTTTTAAAATAGAAAATTCCAGCCCATAATCAAGTTCAAAATGAGTGCATAAACTTAAGAGGAAGCACTTCTAATCATTCATGAACAATGTCCTAAAGAAAAGAGGTCATTTCCTTCCATTACAACCATAAAAAACCAATTTTTGCTCATAAAAATGGACCATAACAGTGGGCTGCCCTGTTTATGACTGGTTATTTCAGCCCATAACAGCCCATATGTCTTCAATATCCTCACCCTTTGCTTGCCCCAAAGTCACTCAAGTACTTGGGTACAAGTCGGGCTTCATTGGACCAAGAATAAGGTAAACAAAATGAGAGAAGTCGTGCATAAGAGCAGGCTGAAATCCTCTTATCTTAGATTTCCCTCTTTTGTAGACTGTTTCAGCATGCATTTTCGTCAGACCAAAGAGGCAGAGAAGTGGAGCTCTCACCATGTTTACATCTTCAGTGGTTGGGCCTGTTGATCTTCAGTTTGCATGCTCCATTTCATGCACCATAGCTCCAGCTCTCTCCAGTTTGCCTCAGACAGTGCAGCCCGCATTTTGCGCCGAAAAACGCGGGCTGCTCCGTGATCAGTCCCTCGTCACTTTTTGACCAGCCTAGGTCACTTGCTGGTCACTTAAGTCTGTTACTCCTAGTCCCATGTGGACCTAGTTGACTTTTGGCAGTGTTTGGCATCTTTCTTGGGTTCTGACCATATTTTTGTACTAGAATTAATGTGATTTATCCTGCAGACTATCAATTCCTTCCAGATGACCAAGTTGTAGGTTCCCATAGACTTATTTTTCATAAATATATATGGTATAACTGAAAATTATATGCTAAATACAAAATAACTTGTATCACTAAGGTGGTTATTGGATAACAATGTCTGAATTTTGTATGCAAATTTCTCATATAACTTCTAGTGAAGCTCTTTTGTTCATAAGAATCCCATGATTTATATTATGAACAGTAAACTCTTTGAAATTCACCCCCTCCTAACTTGCACATCCTCCGGCATGTGCCATTTCATAAGATTTTAGGTCAATGAGGGTCTTCTTCTTCATCTTCATTCTCTAAGTCATTTTCTTCCTGCATGTCTTCAATTAGAGGGCTTATATTTAAGTCATCAAGCTCATAAGTTGAAGATTCTCTTCGTTTGAAGAGTTTGATTCGTTTCCTAGCTATTGGAATCTTTATCATGGTCCCATCCATTTCAGCCAAAGAGTAAGTAGCATTATTATGTACTACTCATAAGTAGAAAAGGAAGAGTCGATTGAGGAATATAATCCCTCAATACTTTATGCATAGCATTCATCATGTGAGCTACTGAATTTGTAGCCCCTTGAGGTAGAGTACACATGCAGACTAGGCCAAGAGGCGTCTTCATTGTGGTAATGTCACGACTTTCCAAAGCAAGTTGAAATTGGTTGTAGCCTAAATATAAGTCTCCCATGGAATAGATTGCCCTACCTGCAAAAGCTTCAGCAAATTCATCCACAATTGGTCCTGATCCAACATTTCTAATAGTGACTTTATTGACGGGTTGTAAATCTTGAATGAATCGTAAAGATCCATTCTTCTTAGGTATGGTAAACCAACGGTTGGAATATGGAGCTGAAGATGGCTCCAATATTCGCATTTTAATCTTTTCATTTAAAAGTTTCAATAACTTAGGCAAATGAGCCCTTGGAACTGGAATTGGTTTAAGATTCCAAGGCACATGTGGGACCATAAAAATTACCATTGGTGCCACAATGCTTGGATCCACACAGCCAATTTCATGTGGCTGAAATGAAAAAGCTTTACCATGGTTCTTTAACATCTGCATGAAGATTTACTTTTTAGCCGGCAAGAGAAAAGAGTCTTCATCAATTTTCAGCTTTTGTAGACTTTCTGTTGTAAATTGGTGACCAATATCTTTAGGATCACGAAGGCTTGGTTGTTTGGATACCCTTTCTGCCAGTCCTTCGCTTTCAGGTGGAAGAGGAGTAGCTACCGGCTTTACCTTCTTATCAACTGTTTTATACTTTGTTTCTACTCTTGCTTCATCCTTGTCTGGCTGTCCAAAAGCTTCATAATCTGCAAATTCTTGAATTATGTCATACATATCCAATGTACATACTTGTATGGACTGATTTTCAGCTTGATTTTCTGTATGAACGGCTGTATAAATTTCAGCCATTGTATCATTATAATTCAGCCCATAAAATAGTCCTGAAATTTCTTCATCTTTAGGTAAAACATCAATTTGCTTCAGCTCTTGCTCCATATGACTTAAATACATTCTTTCAGCCTTGTTCATGGCTGAAAACTGTTTATAACAGCCCACACCATTGGCTGAAAAAACCTGCAAATTAGCTTTAGACCTTGCCTCCTTCATATGTGGAGGCAATTTATTGTGGCATGATGCACTGCCATAGCCTCCACTTATAGCAGCCCTACCCGAAAACCCTTAAATTCTCGGGCATTAGGAGGAACACGATGATCTCTCAATCGATCCCTATTCCGATGGTGATTAACACAGACAATTAGGAATTGAACAGCTTTGTCATTATCCTTGCTTCTTATCCGGCATATGACGAACCATCATCAAGAGTCTTTGTCTCTAAACGAGACTCGAAAATAAATGGTTGTCCAAGAATGATAGGATAACTGCAGGAATCTTGAACAAAAAAATGAAATTCATCTTTTACATTACCAATAGTAACTTGTACATAAGGAGACGCTGCATAAAGATCGCCAGAAGAGTTATTGGCTGCCTTCATACGCCATCCTGGGTCCACATCAATGGGCCATCCACCATTCTCATAGAGACTTCTTGACATAACATTAATTTCCGAACCATGGTCTATAAGGGCAATGCATGGAGTTTCTTTCTCACCGATTTTAACAACAGTTTCAGTAGTCGCCCTTGCCCAATGGGTACGGGAATAGTGACTACTAGGAATAAAGTGAGTTTCACTTTCTTCTTGCATATTGTGAAGAAGAGTCTCTTTCTTATACATGGGCTGCACTTTAGATTGAGAAGTTTTCACCATTATGGCTTCTTCAGCTTCTGCTTCATAAATGTCTTCATCTTTGGCTTCTATGGCCGCAATCAATTCTTTGATTGCCTCCAATCGAATCCCTTGAGTTTTCAGCTTCTCTTCATCCTGCAAATACACATGAAGTACTTGCAAAAAAACATGTAGAGATTCTTCAGTTTCCTCATCAACATATTGTCTTTTTCGTTTAATTACATCAATTATTACATCATGAAATCCTCGTTTTGCAATACTGAGAATTTCGCCTAATGTAAATTCAATTCTACTTCCAAGAATCCTTTCTTCTAGGATCCGTTTAAGATCAGTTGCAGTCTCTATGTCAGACTGCAACTTGTAACTGGGATGTTTGCTTTTTCTTTTTCCTTCTGTCTTCTTCGCTTGAGGAGCATCTCCATGTCTTATTCTGGTGGCGGCGGATTTTCAACAATCTTCTGTTGGTCTAGTTTACTTCTTGTTATGTGTTTAGTCGGTCCTGAAGAAGAAGGATCGGCAACATCTTCATCTCTTCTTCTCTTTTCTTCTATCATGGCTTCTTGATTATTAATTTCAGCTAATCGAGCAAAAGCTGAAAATGAATCCACAGGCTCGGACCATCCGGTTCTCCCTCGAATAAATTGACTGGCAGTGGTTAAATCATCCTTAGTTGCCTTGCCTTGCTCCATGCGCTCCAAGGCCTGCGTCCACACTTTAGATTTTACATAAGTTTTACATGCTTTAACAATTTCATTAGTTGGCTCAATTTGCAACCCATAAGTTACAACATCAACAGCTGCATAGGCCGTTCTTGTTGCCAAATCCTCCAATCTTTTCTTCATGCCACCGTTGCCGAAGTTTGGCTCAAGAGGAAGCTTGGTTTCGGTCGCATGAATTTTACCATCCTTCCAAAAGACTAATTTTTGTGCTTCAGCTTCACGAAATGCACCGCACTCCCTCTTGTCATGCTAAAGGCTATCACACCAAATGCAACATCTTTTAAAGCCTTCTCGTGCAGGCCTTTGGGCAGTTGACCGACCCCTTTCTTCTACTTTTACATCAAGTCTTTCTACTTTAGAATTAATTTCTGTTAAATTAAGATGGAGATCCCGCATGCTTTTAATTAGCTCGTCCATGACATCCTTCTTTGGAGAAGGAACATCAGAATTTCTTGATTGCTCGGTCATAGAGACAGGAGGATGAGAAACTGGAACAGGCTCCTTCATAGATTCAGTTGTTGGGGGGGTTGATCCCCATCTTAAACGCAATCGCTCTCTTCGAGCAATCATATTAACTGTTTTAGTGACATCACTCCAAGCAGTCTTCAATCTCGATTCAGAGTCAGGGTCTTCAAGTCGGTCAGTCAATTTCTCCTGAAGAGAAGAATCTGCAGCCTTTAATAAAAATAATTCAATATTTTCACTTTCCATACCTTGTTGGTCATCGGGATCTAGTTGAGCAAATTTGCTTTCAAATTCTCGATGAAGAGCAGTAGCGGTTAGACCCTTATTAGGCCTTTCGACCCATTCGGTGAAGACTTTCTTTGTCATAAGGCCAGAGTCTTCAAGGAAAAATTCTTCTTGAAGAGCCTTCTTGAACACAGTCCATCCAGTATCTTTTTGGAAAAGACCATGAATTCGGTCCTGGAGACCATGCATAGCCAAGCGAGTAAAGTAACAGCTCTAGGTATGTTGAGGAACTCCAAAGAAGACCATCTTGTCAGTGCAGAGGCGGATAAAAGAGGGCACATTTTGTCCATTAAATTGCTTGAGCTCATGCCCAACTGCTTCTAAGGCCTTAATGGAAGCAGCATCAATCCGCTCTTCCTCTTGTCTCCTTTGTTGTTGCAATTGCAACTGCTGTTGAAAATGCAGTTGTTGTTGCTGGCTCTCTTGCATTAGATGAACCAACTGTTGCAAAGCATCGCCTCCCGAACTTGATGATTCTCCCATTGGACTTCTTTTTCCACAGTGGACCTTCACGTCGGGTTCACCACTGTCCTCACGTTAGGAGTTGAAGGTCTACCACTGGGGCTTTTAGTGCAGAAGAAGAGTTTAGGATTCAAGATTTGGGAAGGGAAAATGGATTGGGGTTTAATTAGATCCGGGATTTAGAAATGATTTAGGTACGGAAGAAGAGTATAAGCCTTTTCACTATGTACTTAGCATACATGAACAGAAGGAATAAGACTAACTTGATTACATCAAATGCCTCTCGATACATACATCATATCATAAAGGATATTTTCAGATTCTCAATTCATTTATGAATGTCAAATGCAAGCTCTAATGGCATTTATTTCAAGTACATAGATGGATTTCAATCCTTTGGTTCAAGTATATTGTCGATAGATTCAAATGCATCCAAGATTTGGGCCAAAGATACATGAAATGAATTGAAAAAGTATAATTTTAGCTTCAGCCCTGTTTTAAAATAGAAAATTCCAGCCCATAATCAAGTTCAAAATGAGTGCATAAACTTAAGAGGAAGCACTTCTAATCATTCATGAACAATGTCCTAAAGAAAAGAGGTCATTTCCTTCCATTACAACCATAAAAAACCAATTTTTGCTCATAAAAATGGACCATAACAGTGGGCTGCCCTGTTTATGACTGGTTATTTCAGCCCATAACAGCCCATATGTCTTCAATATCCTCACCCTTTGCTTGCCCCAAAGTCACTCAAGTACTTGGGTACAAGTCGGGCTTCATTGGACCAAGAATAAGGTAAACAAAATGAGAGAAGTCGTGCATAAGAGCAGGCTGAAATCCTCTTATCTTAGATTTCCCTCTTTTGTAGACTGTTTCAGCATGCATTTTCGTCAGACCAAAGAGGCAGAGAAGTGGAGCTCTCACCATGTTTACATCTTCAGTGGTTGGGCTTGTTGATCTTCAGTTTGCATGCTCCATTTCATGCACCATAGCTCCAGCTCTCTCCAGTTTGCCTCAGACAGTGCAGCCCGCATTTTGCGCCGAAAAACGCGGGCTGCTCCGTGATCAGTCCCTCGTCACTTTTTGACCAGCCTAGGTCACTTGCTGGTCACTTAAGTCTGTTACTCCTAGTCCCATGTGGACCTAGTTGACTTTTGGCAGTGTTTGGCATCTTTCTTGGGTTCTGACCATATTTTTGTACTAGAATTAATGTGATTTATCCTGCAGACTATCAATTCCTTCCAGATGACCAAGTTGTAGGTTCCCATAGACTTATTTTTCATAAATATATATGGTATAACTGAAAATTATATGCTAAATACAAAATAACTTGTATCACTAAGGTGGTTATTGGATAACAATGTCTGAATTTTGTATGCAAATTTCTCATATAACTTCTAGTGAAGCTCTTTTGTTCATAAGAATCCCATGATTTATATTATGAACAGTAAACTCTTTGAAATTCACCCCCTCCTAACTTGCACATCCTCCGGCATGTGCCATTTCATAAGATTTTAGGTCAATGAGGGTCTTCTTCTTCATCTTCATTCTCTAAGTCATTTTCTTCCTGCATGTCTTCAATTAGAGGGCTTATATTTAAGTCATCAAGCTCATAAGTTGAAGATTCTCTTCGTTTGAAGAGTTTGATTCGTTTCCTAGCTATTGGAATCTTTATCATGGTCCCATCCATTTCAGCCAAAGAGTAAGTAGCATTATTATGTACTACTCATAAGTAGAAAAGGAAGAGTCGATTGAGGAATATAATCCCTCAATACTTTATGCATAGCATTCATCATGTGAGCTACTGAATTTGTAGCCCCTTGAGGTAGAGTACACATGCAGACTAGGCCAAGAGGCGTCTTCATTGTGGTAATGTCACGACTTTCCAAAGCAAGTTGAAATTGGTTGTAGCCTAAATATAAGTCTCCCATGGAATAGATTGCCCTACCTGCAAAAGCTTCAGCAAATTCATCCACAATTGGTCCTGATCCAACATTTCTAATAGTGACTTTATTGACGGGTTGTAAATCTTGAATGAATCGTAAAGATCCATTCTTCTTAGGTATGGTAAACCAACGGTTGGAATATGGAGCTGAAGATGGCTCCAATATTCGCATTTTAATCTTTTCATTTAAAAGTTTCAATAACTTAGGCAAATGAGCCCTTGGAACTGGAATTGGTTTAAGATTCCAAGGCACATGTGGGACCATAAAAATTACCATTGGTGCCACAATGCTTGGATCCACACAGCCAATTTCATGTGGCTGAAATGAAAAAGCTTTACCATGGTTCTTTAACATCTGCATGAAGATTTACTTTTTAGCCGGCAAGAGAAAAGAGTCTTCATCAATTTTCAGCTTTTGTAGACTTTCTGTTGTAAATTGGCGACCAATATCTTTAGGATCACGAAGGCTTGGTTGTTTGGATACCCTTTCTGCCAGTCCTTCGCTTTCAGGTGGAAGAGGAGTAGCTACCGGCTTTACCTTCTTATCAACTGTTTTATACTTTGTTTCTACTCTTGCTTCATCCTTGTCTGGCTGTCCAAAAGCTTCATAATCTGCAAATTCTTGAATTATGTCATACATATCCAATGTACATACTTGTATGGACTGATTTTCAGCTTGATTTTCTGTATGAACGGCTGTATAAATTTCAGCCATTGTATCATTATAATTCAGCCCATAAAATAGTCCTGAAATTTCTTCATCTTTAGGTAAAACATCAATTTGCTTCAGCTCTTGCTCCATATGACTTAAATACATTCTTTCAGCCTTGTTCATGGCTGAAAACTGTTTATAACAGCCCACACCATTGGCTGAAAAAACCTGCAAATCAGCTTTAGACCTTGCCTCCTTCATATGTGGAGGCAATTTATTGTGGCATGATGCACTGCCATAGCCTCCACTTATAGCAGCCCTACCCGAAAACCCTTAAATTCTCGGGCATTAGGAGGAACACGATGATCTCTCAATCGATCCCTATTCCGATGGTGATTAACACAGACAATTAGGAATTGAACAGCTTTGTCATTATCCTTGCTTCTTATCCGGCATATGACGAACCATCATCAAGAGTCTTTGTCTCTAAACGAGACTCGAAAATAAATGGTTGTCCAAGAATGATAGGATAACTGCAGGAATCTTGAACAAAAAAATGAAATTCATCTTTTACATTACCAATAGTAACTTGTACATAAGGAGACGCTGCATAAAGATCGCCAGAAGAGTTATTGGCTGCCTTCATATGCCATCCTGGGTCCACATCAATGGGCCATCCACCATTCTCATAGAGACTTCTTGACATAACATTAATTTCCGAACCATGGTCTATAAGGGCAATGCATGGAGTTTCTTTCTCACCGATTTTAACAACAGTTTCAGTAGTCGCCCTTGCCCAATGGGTACGGGAATAGTGACTACTAGGAATAAAGTGAGTTTCACTTTCTTCTTGCATATTGTGAAGAAGAGTCTCTTTCTTATACATGGGCTGCACTTTAGATTGAGAAGTTTTCACCATTATGGCTTCTTCAGCTTCTGCTTCATAAATGTCTTCATCTTTGGCTTCTATGGCCGCAATCAATTCTTTGATTGCCTCCAATCGAATCCCTTGAGTTTTCAGCTTCTCTTCATCCTGCAAATACACATGAAGTACTTGCAAAAAAACATGTAGAGATTCTTCAGTTTCCTCATCAACATATTGTCTTTTTCGTTTAATTACATCAATTATTACATCATGAAATCCTCGTTTTGCAATACTGAGAATTTCGCCTAATGTAAATTCAATTCTACTTCCAAGAATCCTTTCTTCTAGGATCCGTTTAAGATCAGTTGCAGTCTCTATGTCAGACTGCAACTTGTAACTGGGATGTTTGCTTTTTCTTTTTCCTTCTGTCTTCTTCGCTTGAGGAGCATCTCCATGTCTTATTCTGGTGGCGGCGGATTTTCAACAATCTTCTGTTGGTCTAGTTTACTTCTTGTTATGTGTTTAGTCGGTCCTGAAGAAGAAGGATCGGCAACATCTTCATCTCTTCTTCTCTTTTCTTCTATCATGGCTTCTTGATTATTAATTTCAGCTAATCGAGCAAAAGCTGAAAATGAATCCACAGGCTCGGACCATCCGGTTCTCCCTCGAATAAATTGACTGGCAGTGGTTAAATCATCCTTAGTTGCCTTGCCTTGCTCCATGCGTTCCAAGGCCTGCGTCCACACTTTAGATTTTACATAAGTTTTACATGCTTTAACAATTTCATTAGTTGGCTCAATTTGCAACCCATAAGTTACAACATCAACAGCTGTATAGGTCGTTCTTGTTGCCAAATCCTCCAATCTTTTCTTCATGCCACCGTTGCCGAAGTTTGGCTCAAGAGGAAGCTCGGTTTCGGTCGCATGAATTTTACCATCCTTCCAAAAGACTAATTTTTGTGCTTCAGCTTCACGAAATGCACCGCACTCCCTCTTGTCATGCTAAAGGCTATCACACCAAATGCAACATCTTTTAAAGCCTTCTCGTGCAGGCCTTTGGGCAGTTGACCGACCCCTTTCTTCTACTTTTACATCAAGTCTTTCTACTTTAGAATTAATTTCTGTTAAATTAAGATGGAAATCCCGCATGCTTTTAATTAGCTCGTCCATGACATCCTTCTTTGGAGAAGGAACATCAGAATTTCTTGATTGCTCGGTCATAGAGACAGGAGGATGAGAAACTGGAACAGGCTCCTTCATAGATTCAGTTGTTGGGGGGGTTGATCCCCATCTTAAACGCAATCGCTCTCTTCGAGCAATCATATTAACTGTTTTAGTGACATCACTCCAAGCAGTCTTCAATCCCGATTCAGAGTCAGGGTCTTCAAGTCGGTCAGTCAATTTCTCCTGAAGAGAAGAATCTGCAACCTTTAATAAAAATAATTCAATATTTTGACTTTCCATACCTTGTTGGTCATCGGGATCTAGTTGAGCAAATTTGCTTTCAAATTCTCGATGAAGAGCAGTAGCGGTTAGACCCTTATTGGGCCTTTCGACCCATTCGGTGAAGACTTTCTTTGTCATAAGGCCAGAGTCTTCAAGGAAAAATTCTTCTTGAAGAGCCTTCTTGAACACAATCCATCCAGTATCTTTTTGGAAAAGACCATGAATTTGGTCCTAGAGACCATGCATAGCCAAGCGAGCAAAGTAACAGCTCTAGGTATGTTGAGGAACTCCAAAGAAGACCATCTTGTCAGTGCAGAGGCGGATAAAAGAGGGCACATTTTGTCCATTAAATTGCTTGAGCTCATGCCCAACTGCTTCTAAGGCCTTAATGGAAGCAGCATCAATCCGCTCTTCCTCTTGTCTCCTTTGTTGTTGCAATTGCAACTGCAGTTGAAAATGCAGTTGTTGTTGCTGGCTCTCTTGCATTAGACGAACCAACTGTTGCAAAGCATCGCCTCCCGAACTTGATGATTCTCCCATTGGACTTCTTTTTCCACAGTGGACCTTCACGTCGGGTTCACCACTGTCCTCACGTTAAGAGTTGAAGGTCTACCACTGGGGCTTTTAGTGTAGAAGAAGAGTTTAGGATTCAAGATTTGGGAAGGGAAAATGGATTGGGGTTTAATTAGATTCGGGATTTAGAAATGATTTAGGTACGGAAGAAGAGTATAAGCCTTTTCACTATGTACTTAGCATACATGAACAGAAAGAATAAGACTAACTTGATTACATCAAATGCCTCTCGATACATACATTATATCATAAAGGATATTTTCAGATTCTCAATTCATTTATGAATGTCAAATGCAAGCTCTAATGGCATTTATTTCAAGTACATAGATGGATTTCAACCCTTTGGTTCAAGTATATTGTTGATAGATTCAAATGCATCCAAGATTTGGGCCAAAGATACATTAAATGAATTGAAAAAGTATAATTTTAGCTTCAGCTTTGTTTTAAAATAGAAAATTCCAGCCCATAATCAAGTTCAAAATGAGTGCATAAACTCAAGAGGAAGCACTTCTAATCATTCATGAACAATGTCCTGAAGAAAAGAGGTCATTTCCTTCCATTACAACCATAAAAAACCAATTTTTGCTCATAAAAATGGACCATAACAGTGGGTTGCCCTGTTTATGAATGGTTATTTCAGTCCATAACAGCCCATAAGACTTCAATATCCTCACCCTTTGCTTGCCCCAAAGTCACTCAAGTATTTGGGTACAAGTCGGGCTTCATTGGACCAAGAATAAGGTAAACAAAATGAGAGAAGTCGTGCATAAGAGCAAGCTGAAATCCTCTTCTCTCAGATTTTCCTCTTTTATAGACTGTTTCAGCATGCATTTTCGTCAGACCAAAGAGGCAGAGAAGTGGAGCTCTCACCATGTTTACATCTTCAGTGGTTGGGCCTATTGATCTTCAGTTTGCATGCTCCATTTCATGCACCATAGCTCCAGCTCTCTCCAGTTTGCCTTAGACAGTGCAGCCCGCATTTTGCGCCGAAAAACGCGGGCTACTCCCTGCTCAGTCCCTCGTCACTTTTTGACCAGCCTAGGTCACTTGCTGGTCACTTAAGTCTATTACTCCTGGTCCCATGTGGACCTAGTGGACTTTTGGCAGTTTTTGGCATCTTTCTTGGGTTCTGACCATATTTTTGTACCAGAATTAATGTGATTTATCTTGCAGACTGTCAATTCCTTCCAGATGACCAAGTTGTAGGTTCCCATAGACTTATTTTTCATAAATATATATGGTATAACTGAAAATTATATGCTAAATACAAAAAAACTTGTATCACTAAGGTGGTTATTGGATAACAATGTCTGAATTTTGTATGCAAATTTCTCATATAACTTCTAGTGAAGCTCTTCTGTGTTCATAAGAATCCCATGATTTATATTATGAACAGTAAACTCTTTGACACCGGTGTTGTGACACTGCGCATGCACCACTGCAAACCTGAGGATTGAGTTTTTTGCCAAGAATTTGGACACATTAGTCAGTGTCATTAGGAATTTATTTTCCGTTGTGTGTGTCTTTTTGTTTGCATTTTGCATGACACACGACCACATGTAGTTAGGCTAGGCACATTCTCTTCAGTGCATTCATAATTTTTGTGTGGAAGCATTGTTTGATTGATTGCCTTGCTTGGATTTTAATTTGCAAACCACATCAATGATTGGGCACAAAATTCTCTTCCAAAGCATATTCTTGATAGAGCACATTGCATGGAAAAATAGGTTCATATGAACGAATTTGTTTTGAAGACTCAAGGATCAAAAGAAAAGGTCGTAATGTTCATCAAGCTATGTTTATTACAGAGCTTTGGCTTTGGACTTTCCCCATGTGACTTGCAATTCAAATGTTGCCAGTGCAGATAGTATCATATCTCTTCATATGTGAAATTGGCTCAACATTTAGCAGCTAGGATAAAACAAGCTCTACAAATAGCATGTTGTTGTGTGCACAATGTGAGCATCGGTATCATGTATCTTGCTTGCACGGTAAACAACTTGCCATACAGAGTATTAGTAGAGAACATTGTAAAAAGATATATTCAAATTTGACAAAGCTTATCGGGATTACACATACCTTGGACAAAGATATATTCAAATTTGACAAAGCTTATCAGGACTACACGTACCTTGGACAATGGCCTCTCTTAGTCTCTATTGAGATGTGAGGAGAGAGTTTGGTCTTCCTCTGAGGATGTGCATTTTCTAGCCGATTACCACTGCAATCTCACTTCAGTTTGATTTCCATCGTGCTAATCACAATCTTGGAACTGTTCTGAATGGATTAGTAGAAGATACAATTTGAATTGGGGGTCAATTGAGTGCTACCAAAGAGTTAACAGCCCAGAATTATACAGTCAATCTACAATCTATGTGGCTGCTGCACATGCTTTGAAACCAGAATATCCGATCTACAAAAGTGCCTTGCGTTTAGTTTGTTCAAAGGAACTTAGGACTAAATCTGACAACCCTTAGTGCAACAATCTTAGTTATTAGCTTCCCTTGGTCTATCTTAAAACAGGCTATTTGTTGGTTCCTCCTAATTGTAATACACTTACTCCTCACAAGCGACTGGAAATGAGTGTAGTTTGTACTTGATCATGAAGCTTTTTATGAGTTTGGTAAGGCTGGACAAGGGCATTTTGGATCAAGTCCAACAAAGAAAACAGAAGCACCCTTGAGTAGGGATGGAATAAAAATAAATGCCACTTAATCTTTAAGAGTGGAAACTGCAGAAAAATGTGGACTAAGTTCATGTGCTGATTTGAGCCTCCCTCAAGGTGCTCGGTTTAGTATTTCTACAACTTCTGGGCAAAATTATGTGATTGCAGATACATGGGAAGAAGTGGATTGTTGGCTATCAGACTTGTGTACACAACCTACTTGCGTGGACAAAGTGACATTCTTGGTGGAATCATAGCCGGGTAATGAAGCGCAGTGGTAATCCAAATGGAGAAGGTTTTCTTTCTTCCGCACATTTTTTAAAATCAAGCTGCAAGCAGCTCAGTTTTACTGTTTCAGCAAGGAAGGCAATTTGATGGTTGCTTTCAAACTTCTCTGGATTCTTTGTTTGCATGACTTCCAGCTACACGGAGAATGTTGACCAAACTTGCAAGATATTTCTGTGTCACACAAACAACAGTGCCAGAACTTGGTCGAGGAAAACGAGACGATTTGTTGTCAATTGTGATCCCTCAACTGGACTCTCCAGACATGCAGTGCAGGTGCAATATGGTTTCTGCTTCAAAATGAAGGTGTTGCTACTACAGAAGCTGTTGAGTTAATTGCGTAATGTGACGTGATGTCATCCAGACCTGGATCAGAACACGAGAAAACACTGAAAAAGCATGAGCTGGCTGCACAGTTGAGGGATGAGGTTACTGCAGATTTCAAAGAGTCATCTGCCTTGCTAGATGCTTCGTGAAATTGTCAGTTACAGGGCTGATATTTTGTGCCTGCAAGAGGTCCAAAGTGACCATTTTGAGGAATTTTTTGCCCCAGAGTTAGAGAAACATAGTTATATGGTTGTTTACATAGTTATATGGATGTGCCACCTTTTTCCGTAGGGATCGCTTCTCATTGGTGAAGAAATATGAGGTAGAATTCAACAAAGCTGCTCAGTCACTGATTGAAAGTGCGATTGCTCCAACTCAGAGAAAGGCAGCGTTGAGTCGCCTTTTGAAGGATAATGTGGCCCTGATTACTCCCTATAAGCGGCGATTACTCGGTGTGATCCCACCAACTGCCCTCTCAGAAGACATCCATGGAAAGCCTTGCCTTTGTGATACCCACGTGGAGGTCATCGCTGCCGGCGATGTTTGTGCTGCTGCCAGGCTTCCAAGCTTATGGCACACGACGCGTGAAGGTGGTGAAAAGGAATATTCTTAAAGCTTTAAAAATATTTAGCCATTTAAACCCTTAAAAGCTTTAAGTCATTAAGCCTATCATTTTTTTGTTACACGCTTAAAGCTTTCAAAGCTAGCTTTAAAACAAACTAGAGTTTTAAAAAAAGCCTCTCAGCGTGTGGAAGGAAAATATATATAAGAGGTGTATGAGGAGTTTTGACACACCCTTCTTGATCTCTCTGCTATGAAGACCATGTATGAGAGGCTCTTGAGTTGAGCTTAATGCTCCTCTCCTCTTGGAAGATTGCCATCGAATTTGGAATCGAAGGCTTGAGGTTGAACTTAGTGTCGCTCGCCTACATTGAAGTTCCCTCGCGTGTCGTTTATTGAAGTTCCCTCGCAAGTTGTTTATGAAGTTTGGATTAAGTTCGAGCTTTAAGCTCCTAGCCTCTTTGAAGCTTTGCCATCAAGTTTAATTGAAGGGACTCGCTTGAGGTTGAGCATTGAGCCCCTCGCCTACATTAAATTTTTCGCCATCGAGTCGCATAGGAGTGAGGCTCTTGAGTTTGAGCTTTAAGCTTCTCACCTACTTTGAAGGTCGTCATCAAGATCCACGGAGTGGCTTTCAAGTCGAGCTATAAGCTCCTTGCCCTCTTTGAAATTCTCAGCATAAGTTCTATGAGGCTAGCTTGAGTTCGAGCTTGATGCTCCTCCCCTTCCTTGAAATTCTTCCCATCAATTTAGACATTCCACCTACTTCTCTTCTCTCTCAATTTGAGAATTCAACCTTGTCTTTCCCAAAACTCTTTTGATCTAATTCGAAAGTCTTATGAGCCTGTAACTTGTCTATATTTTTAATCAAGAAATTTTTTTCTAATTCAAAATTCTTCTAAATAATTATTTTACATTGATTTCTCCCATATCAAAGCGTCTCTGCTGCAAGCGACTTTCACGAACCCCCGTGCGACATTCGGTGAACCTAACGTGAATCGAACATGTAGCCTTCCTTTTTCGACTGATGAGATGAAGACTTTATTACAAACTCTTTCTTCAACCATTATGATGCAAAATCATTAGATGCAGTTATCGATGCAGCAAGTAGCATTAGTTACATCGGCAACAATTGGATCAACAAGGAATGTTGCATCAAGAATAAAAGCATCACATGGTGCGACCAACATTAGGGCCAAAAACGCTTCAAAAATGGCACTTGTAAGAAAGTGATTAAGTTGCTAATTAGTTGAGGTTTAGGAAGAATAAAACCTCTAAATTTGGTTGTCCAGATGTGATTAATGAGAGAATATTTGGTTCATTGAAGAGGTCGGCCATTAATTGCCCTCATCTTTTAATCCAGGTCAGGGGTCACCTTTTCGGCCGTTTATTGTCTTGGAACTCGAGAGATTTTGTATTTTCGAGATTTTCGTACGAACTTCGCATTTGTTTGCTCCCGCGTTTTCTTTCTACACACTATTCTCTTTTACCATTCCTTTTGTTGCACTTGCTTCCTATCACTGTGAGATTCTTGCTTGGTTCATTTGCTAGAATGTCTAGCAATACTACTTCAAATAACACAGGCGCAAGCACACGTAAATACAAGCTATCTATTCAGCTAGATCCGACTTACACATCTTGGAGAAGTGTACATCATCGAGTATTGATAGATGAGATTGAAGCCAACAGGTTGCGAACACAAGGAATGAAGCATATAGATTTGTGGGTGGATGGAAATATCTATCCCAAGGATCCTTCTATAGGTAAACCACCTCCTTTTTTGAATGTCCATGACTATATAAGATATGCTGGAGAAGGTTACAATGGAATGCTTGGCTACTGTATGAGGTTATACTCTGCATCTTACACATATATAGCTCAAGTGCACGAAATGAAAAAAGCACTAGAAACTACACAAACAAATATTTTAGAGTTGACAAGTTAGATTGATATTTTGAAAAATGTTAACAATTCATTGCACGATAAGCTAACACGCTTGAGAGAAACTCCAGTAGGATTTAGAGAGAGGAAGAGACCATTAAAAAATATAACCAGCTTGTGTGAGAGAGCAAAGAAAAGGAGACTAAATCTTACAAAGAAATATGTCTCTAACATACTAGGCATAAATATCCGAGAGAATGAGGAAAGAATCAAACTTTTGAAGGAAACCATGAATAAGAAAGACATTTTGAGGATTCTTAAGTCACCAGAAAATGTGGATTTGAGAGGTCCAACTCTGAGAGAGTTAGTGAAGGATTTAAAAGGCATAGTGAAAGCAAATGAAATCGTAGAGACATGTGATACTGTGGGTATAAGTCGAAAAGGTTATCGTGTTATCTCTGGATTATGGTTTAAAAATCTTAAACGCAATAGGGTAACTATATTTGGATTGCCCCAAGCCCTTGCAGTTTCGACTGCAAGAATTTCCATGAATCGCAAGATTCCACATGTTTTTGGAGATTACATTCACATCGAAAGGTCTATGTCCTATGAAAAACAAAAAAAACAGGCAATTTTTTATTACAATGAGTTTCACAATATATGGGTTGATCTAAAAAAGGTGCAAATTGCAATGGTTCACATGTATAAAATCACAGTAGAAGAAAGTTATGGTGTTCTAAAGTTTGCCTTGAAGTTGGATGAAGCACAGATTCAAAAGGGACAGAAGATGGAAAGAATTAGCATTTGCCTCATGAACATGGCATTGGACCATGGCAATGGCGAGGGCAAAGCTCCATTGCATAAGATCCAATCCGAGATGGAGATTTGGTGGATTGGTGCAGCCCAGGTACCAATTGAAAATCATCAAACGTTGAAATGGTTGTTCAACCATACAGGTATTCCAAATATCATTAAGTCTCAAAGTAAAGTTGAAATGTTGGTAGTTGATGGGGTTGGTAAATTTAATGTGGAATGGCATATGAGTGCTGATTTGAAAACTATCAAATGTATGCTTGGAATATGTAATGGTGCAAATGCAAAATATCCTTGCATTTATTGATGCCAGGAGGCATATTCGTGAGGTTTTACGGTGGATTCCGTAAACTTAGATGACCGGGGCTCATACACAAAGAGGATTCTTTGTGCGAGAAGTTGATGGGGACACCTATCCTTTTCAAGCGTTTCATTAATTTAGTGTGTACATGGGTGATTCCATAGCGGGTGATTCTGCAAAATGCATATTAAATTAATAAACGTTTATGAGTTTAGAGTGCGCACTCGTAATAAATTAAGGTTAGGATTTATTTCTAACCAGTTGATTTATTTATGTAGCTGAAGACTGCTAGGTATTCACTTTTGTCGGTTTAATTGTTTTATTTTACTAACGATTGTGAATGCTTCAGTTGATGTGTAGAGATAGCAGCAGTGGCGGAGGAAAGCATTGGAGTCTAGCGGGTATTCGACCTTTGGACTATATTTTGATAGGCGCCATGCCTATATTTTGTTATGTTTATTGAGACATTGATTATTGATTATTATTTTGTATGCGCCTATGGGCACGGATATGTTATTTCTATTTGGACATTGAGGTTGGGCGTGCCAGACTCTATGGGCACCATCCATTAGCTTTATTTTCCTATTTTTGTAGAAAGAAAACTCAAAAGCTAAAAGCTTGTCATATTTTTGTAATTGGGCTATTATTGAGCATGAAGATTGGAAATATACATAAAATACATGCTTTGTGAAGTGCTCACACAAGGCATGGGGGAGATTGAACCCAATTTGTCTCTTGCTTCTTGTCGTTCAAGCTTTTACATTGTTTTTTGTGCAAAAAGGTAGAGTTCTTTGTTCTTGGGGACCTTCACGGATTCACTACGTGAGCTATCTGCGACCGCTCTGCGCACCAGTGGTATCAGAGCGGAGCAAAGATCAAGAGCTTCCAATCGCTACCAATCTCGGGCGAAGGCGGAGCTCCAGGAACGAACGGGCTCTACAGTCAATCTCGTCGCGAACCGTCGATACAGGCAGACTTCTGGCGATCAAGAACCCCTGTTTCCACTGTCAGATCGCGAAGGACCAGGCTCTGCAGGCGGAGGACCACTCCTACATCCTCACATGCAAGTCGTCAACAAACTGTGAGAAAAAAAAACTCTTAATCTTCTTAACCAAAAGCTTAATCTTAAGCTTCTAAGCCTTAAAGAAGCTTAAGAAGCTTCATAATTCGAAATCGTGGCCTCAGGAGATCTTTTCGAAAATTCCGCGCGATCAAAAACGCCCCCACCCCACGAAAATTTGACGCCGCCTGCTAGTCCACCATTAAGCTTATTAAAGCTTAAGCTTAATCATTTAAGCTTAAATCCTTAAGCTCTCTGCAAGTCTGACAAGACAGATAAGTTGATATACTCTAGGTCCCGCACTTCTGAAGTCAAGTTCAACAAGTCAATTGAAATCAAGTTCTGCAAGTTCTGCAAGTCGGCCTAAGTTCAACAAGTCAACAACTCTGCAAGTCTGCTAAGTCTGCAACTCTGCAAGTCAGACTAAATCAGAACTGACTAGTGCTTAAAACTCATAGAAGACTTGTTCGTATGCAAAAACTATGAACTGGAAAGTTATTCGCAGCAAGCTGTTCTACCGATCTATAAGTTCCTTGAAGTACTTTCAGCCAACGGATACAGAAATATTACAGATTTTCTGAAAATATACAAAGAAATACCCAAAAATACATAGCCTTGTAACCCCAAATTTGAGCTACGCTCATCCCGCTAACCTGATTTTGAGTGAGAAAGGTTTGTTGAGTTTTACAGGATGACTACCCCACATATGGATGATCCTATGACTGAAGACGACTTACCTGAGCCTACCATGGAACAAAAGCTGGATCTAATCATGCTACAATTGGAAGAAGAGCGAAGGGCTAGGCAAGCATTGCAAGCGCAATTGACAAAACTTCAAAGAGCGTCCACCGACAAAGAAGAACCACAAGCTGAAGATTTGATTCGCCGTACCATCGACGCTACTCTTGAAGCACAAACCATTCGTAAGGAATCCAAGATAAGTAAAGAAGTTTCAAGTTTCGCACTTTCAATGGCATAAGAGAAGGGAAGACTGTTTTATCATTTATTAGCCAGTTTGATGACTATTTCCATGAGGAAACTTATCCCGAAAAAGATAAAATCAAGTGTGTTACTAATCATCTGATAGACAGAGCATCACTTTGGTGGACTGTAGTCCGCAAGAGCATAGAATGTCCTGCTACATGGGAAGATTTCAAGAAGAAGTTCATGCAGAATTTCCTTCCACCGCAATTTCATGAGAAGGCTATCAAGCAATGGGATTTACTTCAACTGCGAGATCGTGAGTCTATTCCACAGTATACAGAGCGTTTTTGGAATGCACTCCTACAGCTACGCATGCTTGAAGACGTACCAGAGACGACACATAAGCGAAAGTATATGTCTGGACTTCTTGGACATTACTATGCTGAAGTGAACATGTTCAAGCCTACTACCCTTGAAGACACCATCTCCTTAGCTCACGACACTGAAGATAAGTTACGCGGAAGAGATAGACGACCACAGCAATTCCAAGCCAACGGTAATTATGGATCTAAACAATTCAATTCCAATTTTAGAAGGTTTAATCCAAGTCGTTTCTCATCACCATCTTTTCGCAAGAATTGGCCTAAACCACCTGCATTACCATCCAATGTCAATCCAAATTCAAAGCTTATTCCACAAGCAAATCCAAATGTACCCAGACTTCCAGCCATTGCAAATAATGTAACCAAAGCCAAGCCAATAGTATGCTTCAAGTGTCACCAACCAGGGCATCTCGCAGCAAATTGTCATTCAAAGAAGCCACCAGCACATATCAATTACCTTGGAGCCATGGACGAAGATAAGCATGAGGATATGCCAGATTTTACTGAAGATGAGGATGATCCTACTACTACTTCCGACACTTTACCAGGTATGCCTACTCCACATTCATTGTTGACTATGAAATGTATGGTGCATGGAAAGGAAAGAACTATCTTACATGATGACGGTAGTACTCATGACTTTATTTTAGCAAAATTGGTAAAGGAATTGAAATTACATACAGTACCTACGCATTATCGCATAAAAGCTGCATTTTTAGGCACTAGGTACAATGGCACACAAGAAGTACAAGATTTAGAAATTCAAATTGGTGCATACATTGAAAGAAGAAATTTCTTAGTTGTCCCATTACAGTCAAGTGACATTATTTTAGGAATGCCATGGAGACACCAGCATAATCCAAATATAGATTATTCTACGCACACAATGAATATTAATTTTCAAGGAAAATCTATTACATTATATGGTATGCATGCATCTCATATTTTTCCACTACTTTCGCATACTCAAGCAAAACATGCACTACGCAAGAATACTAAATCATATCTCATTTGGGTGAATGAATTGCACGCAAAGGAAAATCATATGCACCCTAGGCATAAGGAATTTCTTGCATATTTTAAGGACTGTTTTGCAGAAGACCTACCACCAGGTTTACCCCCTTCACGTCCAGAAGACCATAAGATTGATTTAATTCCTGGTACACAACCACCTTGCAAAGCACCATATAGGCACAATCAAATAGAGCAAAAAGAAATCCAGAGTCAAGTTGAAGAATTACTAAATAGAGGCTTAATTCGACCTAGCAGTTCCCCATTCGGTGCACCTATACTCTTAGTCAAGAAAAAGAATAATACCTATCATATGTGTATTGACTACCGAGCATTAAATAAGATCACTATAAAGAATAAGTATCCTATACCTAGAGTTGATGACCTTATGGAAAACTGCAAGGATCTTCTATATTTAGTAAAATTGACCTTAAGTCTGGATATCATCAGGTGAGGCTAGATAAATCCGACATATTTAAGACTGCATTCAGAACACAGTTTGGCCATTACGAATTCTTAGTCATGCCATTCGGATTGACCAATGCACCTGCTACTTTCAGTAGAATGATGAACCGTATCTTTCTGAAATATCAGTATTGTGTGATTGTTTTCTTTGATGATATTTTGGTGTTTAGTCAAAGTGAAAAATAGCATTATGAGCATTTATCATTAGTTTTTCAATTACTGAAAGAAAATCAATTGTTTGCAAATCCTGACAAGAGTGAATTCTTTAAGACAGAAATTGAGT